>NC_071266.1:11106165-11216165 GCF_023375685.1 Ictalurus furcatus
CTATAGGAAAGCCTGTTTTGTTGTGAAGTTTGCTATGAATGTTTATTAAAAACCTTACATGAAGGGAGATTAATATTTCTGCTATGAATTTCACACAAAAAGCATCATAATAACTAGGGATGCACCGAAATGAAAATTCTTGGCCAAAGAAAAACTTGGCCGAAAGCTGAAGGCCGAATACCAAACACGTTTTTTCGCGTTTTTTCCATTTATTTTGCCGTTTTTTTTTTCACCATTGCATAAATTAAATAGTCAAAATGTGCTTTATACTATTTTGTCTTGCTTTTCAAAGAAAAAAATCAATTACAAAAACTGCAATTTCAAAATATTTATTTAACACTGAAGATTTTTTTTCGTTCCAGCAGGCATAGGCTACCAGCAAGGCACAATATAACTTTAAATAAATAAATGAGTAAAATTAAAATATTTTGAAATATATTTTAAAATATTTGGTCATCTTTGAGCCCCCCTTGAATAGCCGATGTTAGGCCTATAATTGACTGCTGAAAGAATGGAACACTCTGTAGTCTACAACTAAAAAGTGCATTAAAAAGTGCATTGACAAGACTGCAAAAATGGTTCTATTCAGTTCTATACGGCTGATTATATTGGGAATATATACCGCTCGCGTCCCTGTACACCTCACGGAGTATTATAGTAGATATAGGATTTGTCTGCCTGCCCTTAAATAAATACGTCTTTACCTGCTTCCGTACTCTACTCCCTTACGTCTCGCGACGTGACAGAAACATGCTCCGGAACAGAAACAAAACAAACGCACGTGTCCACAGCTCATGCATGCACGCGCCCCCTCATCGAGGTCATGACATTCGCGCGTCTCACTCTGGTTGCTAGGCTATTTGGTCGCGTCATCAAACACGTCATTGTTCGGTAAAATTTATTCGGCCTTTTCACTTATTTTTCCGTTTTGCAGAACATTCGGCGCATCCCTAATAATAACTGATGTTTGTGCATTTTCTGTTAAGAGTTTTACGAATACCCCGATGGCATAATGCCATAATTACATTTTATCTGACCCAATACAAATTAGAGCGTATTAACATTTGTCACGTCACATAAGTTCAAATCAAAATATACACTATTTTTATATCAATTGTGAAATTATCCCTTTATAAATGTCTATATAGATTTATGTCAAATGTCATGAAGGGCTTATGTAGGTGTTATGTAGTGCTATAAACTTCCATTAATAGAAAACTGCTTTTTCTGGTAACACTTTCTATAATGGCTATAATGTCTAATGACTTATTTATTCATATATTTTATAACATGTAATAATGCAATCATGAGACATTACACATCATTATACTTTACTATGAAAAGGAATTAGAGTTTATAGCATTGTTTCATTTCAGTTAAATTTTATTTATGTAGTGCTTTGAACAATGTACAGATTTACACAAGCAATTTACAATGCATTTACAAACTATTAAGAAATGCATTATAAGTAGTGCTTATAACACATTATGTCTTCTCATATATATAACATGATATACCGTGTGATATAACGTTATGAACACTACTTATAATGACTTCATCATTATTTATGCATAATAAAGAAAGTTATACTGTGTAATGCAGTATCATTAATAATTATAACAGCATGCATAATGCTTTATGAACGCATTATAACATAATATGAAGATGCTTATAGTTTATTAAGCATATTTCCTGCATAGAAAGTGTTCCCTATTTCATTTTCCAGTATGAAACAAATAAATAAATAATATAAATAATACAGAACAGTAGAGAGGAAAATTCTGATGTCTTTCTCTCTCTCTGTTTCTCTCACTCTATGTCTCTCTCTCTCTGTTTCTCTCTCTCTCTCTCTATGTCTCTCTCTCTCTGTATGTCTATCTCTATGTCTCTCTCTCTCTCTCTCTCTCTCTCTCTCTCTCTGTAGGTCTCTCTCTCTATCTCTATGCCTCTCTCTATATATATATGTCTGTCTCTCTGTATGTCTCTTTCTCTGTATGTCTCTCTCTCTCTCTCTCTTGCTTTATGTTGTATCATTAATGTATGTCTGACCCGGGATTTCCCACAATGCCCCTGGATGCCAAGCACTCACTCACTCCCTCACTCACTCACACACACACACACACACACACACACACACACACACACACACACACACACACACACACACTCACACACACATTTGCATATGACCTTTAATTCAAATGTCTGGAAAGATTGAGCGGTACAGAGCTGCTGTTATTTCAGAGGAAAGTCAGTAACAATCCTCAGCATTTCGACCCTGACGTGTGTTTGAAGCATTTTAATAAGATTTAATGTTGTAATGATTTATTAATTGATTATTTAGATTTTATTGGTGCATTATTACACATGGTAGTGAACATCTCACTTAAAGTGTGTGCTGGGTGAACACAAACGAATTTCCATAAAATATTAGCTGATACTTGTATGTATGATGTACTATGAGTTATAAACAGGTATGTAAGGAATAAAACACTCCGTGTCATGCTTTTATGGGAAAATAATCAATGACAGCGTGGCATTAGCATCCTGATATTTATGATTTTCTTACATCATGTCCTGATGTGTTTCACTCCTTTTATATAACAGTAATTTGCAAATGGATTTATTTCTTATTTATGTGGTACTTCTTATCCATTTATAGTTACATCTAACGATGTAGAATTGTATCACTTAGGTTATAAACAGTCGTTGCCTCATTTTCGCTTGCTATTACTGAGAAAGCACAAAGCGTAAACTCCCCCCTTTGTCACGTTTCAAAGGTAGATGCGGAAGCAATCGCAGATTTTAAACTTTTTATTATATAAGCCAACAAAACACAAAAGATACTATGACTAATGCAAAACACTGTGGCAATGACTAAACATAAACTAAAAGGACCAAAACACGGTAACATGGACAACGGTAGTCTAAGACAAACGTAAGACCAGGAAGCAGTGCAAACAGTGGCTAGCGGGGCTGGAGCTCAGAGCGACGTCTGCGGGACAGGACAGCAGGACAACTTCTTCCGCAGGACAGGAGAGGGGAACAATGTTCTCCGCGAGGCCTAAGGGAAGCTCCAAGATTTCCGCGAGGCCATGGAGGGGAGCGAGGTTCTCCGCGAGGTCAGGGAGGGGAGCGAGATTCTCCGTGAGGTCAGGGAGGGGAGCGAGGTTCTCCGCGAGGTCAGGGAGGGGAGCGAGGTTCTCTGTGAGGCCAAAGGGAGGAACGATGCTCTCCGCGGAGCACGAGGGGGAAACGATGTCCTCCGTGGAGCAGGAAGGGAGAGTGACATACGGCGTGCAGCAAAGAAGAGGCACGATGTCTTCGGCGGAACATGGAGGCAGAGTGACGTCCTCAGTGAAGCAGGATGGCAGAGCGATGACCTCAGCTGAGCAGGAAGGCAGAGTGACGTCCTCAGCCGAGCAGGAAAGTGGAGTGAAGTCCTCGACCAAGCAGGTAGGCAGAGCGACGTCCTCAGCCGAGCAGGAAGGCAGAGCGACGTCCTCAGCTGTGCAGGAAGGCAGAGCGACGTCCTCTGCCAGGCAGGAAAGCAGAGCGAAGTCCTCAGCCGAGCAGGAAAGCAGAGCAACGTCCTCAGCCGAGCAGGAAGGCAGAGCGATGTCCCCCGCCGGACAGAAAAGCGGAGTGCCTTCCTCAGTGGAGCAGTAAAGCCGAGCGATGCCCTCAGCGGTGCAGAAAAGCAGGGCGAGTTCCTCAGCGGAGCAGGTGAGCACAGTGGCTTGTGCGCGGGGTTAGTGAACAGAGGGGAGCACTTGGGTATATCGGGACACGGAGCAATGTCTTCAGCCAACCTGGGCGACTGAGCAATGTCCTCAGCTGAACCAAAAAGCTGAGCGGCGTCCTCAGATGAGCAGGGAGGCTGACTTTCGTTCTCCGCTGACTCCATTTACTGAACTAGATCCATTATAGGGGAGGGAGGGTGGGAGATGGTACTAGCCCAGACCACAGACTCCCATTTGTACCCGGACTCCTCCTCCTGTTGGCGTGGCGTGGCGTAGTCCTCCGCAAACATAGGTGGTAGAGTGAAGCCCAGGTATTTCATGGCGATCTGCTGCTTCCGTGTGTAGGTCTTACGTTCTGTCACGATTCGAAGGTAGATGCGGAAGCAATCGCAGATTTTAAACGTTTTATTATATAAGCCAACAAAACACAAAAGATACTATGACTAATGCAAAACACTGTGGCAAGGACTAAACATAAACTAACAGGACCAAAACACGGTCACACGGACAACGGTAGTCTAAGACAAACGTAAGACAAGGAAGCAGTGCAAACAATGGCTATATATAAGCGTGCTCGTCAACAGAAACATGATTCAGGTACAGGTGGTCATGTGACATCGATGTAGTACAGTGCAGTGGCTGATGGGAACTGAAGTCCAGAGTTCCTTCTTGATATATGACACTCCTGAAGATGTCGGAGAACTTAATGTTACAGCTTTACCTCTGACTGTTACAAAGCACTGACACTGGAGACTCCTTCCATAAATGTTAAATAAATAAATATATTTTTTTTACAATTGACAAGGCTGAAACATATTTAAAATTTTCTGAGACATTTACATTATTACATTTTTGGGATGTGTGGCTTTAATAAGTGTAGAAGTTTCACGCAGTTTCAGCTCCAGAATTATTGGCACTCTTCATGAAATTGAGCAAAAGTCAATATATAAAATAGCATGCAACAGAGTGAAATCTTGATGACCACAAGAATCAGCAAGAGAGCAAGTTTGAATGAGTGAATTCGAAAAATATTTCTTTATCATGGCCCTGATTGAACCTTGTGGTCTTTTTAATCGTTTTTATATCCACTGCAATGAAAAAAATGACCTATGATGAAACTTAAAACAGTTGCATCAACTTAGTAGTTTGTCTGTTTTTTAGTTCTGGTGTTTTCCCCCCTGATTTTTATCAATCATCATTTCTATGATTAAAGCTGTTTGAAGTCCGACATAGTGATAGATTACAAATGGATTTGACATTTTCTTTAATCAAAGGCAACACTAGATTTTCTAAATAAAAATATGACATTATTCAAATATGAGAGGAATAAAAAAAAAATTAGTGTATTATTTATTTAATACAATGTTTTTTAATACAATGTTTGTACATTATATTGAAGGGTGTCATTATTTATGGACTTATTATAATAGAATATACTATACATATATATATATATATATATATATATATATATATATATATATATATATATATATGCATGTGTGTGTGTGTGTATATATATATATATATATATATATATATATACATATATAGTTTTTATTTATATACAGTATTTGTAATCAAATAGCATTAATTATTCATTTAATTCTGGTTATTAAATGATTTTTAAAAAAATCACAAGGTTGATAATTCAGACTGGCTTTATTTATTTAATTATTTCCACAAAAGAGTGTGTGTGTGTGTGTGTGTGTGTGTGTGTGTGTGTGTGTGTGTGTGTGTGTGTGTGCGTATGCATGTGTGCGCATCCTCACCTTTGCTCTGATATTTTACAGCCTCACCTTTCCATTGGCTAATGAGCTTAAAGGCCCCGCCCACCTCCTCTCCTGTTAGTCTAACTGTAACCCAAACCCAGCTGTCTATAGTTAATGGTCCCTACTCTGGTTAAATGGATCGGCTCGTGCTGCATGGAAATATCCATCCCATAATTCATGCTCAGAGGAGGTGGGTGGCGGATGTGCTATTGCCATGGATACCCACGGGTGAAATATGGCCGAGTGGATGCTGTTAATTACGCTCAGAGAAATTAAATGGTGGGGAATGAAGCTTTGAAATGTGAGTGGAATTTAAGTGGTCACGTTCTGTAATAAGGTCGTCTTTGTTAATAAGACCGTCTGCCATGGGTAAACAAACAACTGACCTGAGAGAAAGAGACAGGGAGAGAGAGAGACAGATAGAGAGTCAGAGAGAGACACACACAGAGAAAGAGAGAGAAATATAGAGTCAGAGTGATAGACAGAGAGAGACGAACACAGAGTGAGAGACAGATAGCGAGAGGGAGACTAACAGAGACAGATGGAGAGGGAGACAGGGAGAGACAGAGTGAGACACCTAGATATAAGATGACAGATAGAGAGAGATAGAGACATAGACAGAGAGAGAGGCAGAGATGGAGATAAAGAGAGAGACACAATAAACTGACAGAGAGCAAGAGACACAGACATTATGAGAGATATACAGAGACACACAGGCAGACAGAGAGAGATAGACATTGAAAGAGAGATAGAGAAACATGGACAGAGAGACAGACACAAAGCTGGAGAATGACACACAACTTCAGCATTTGTTTGGAGAAAAAAGAGACTGCACCTCACTAGTGGCATGGTACATCAATGCCTGACACAAAATGAGGGAAGAGTCGACCAAACAGTGATGTGCTCATGAACTCACAACACTTTTCTGACTGTATTTTTTTTTTGTTTTGTCTTGTTTTTTGTTAGTTTTTTTCTTCACTTGTTCACCTTATCATTTGTTCTCTGTTCAGATTGTATTTTTTGCTCATATCAATGCTTTGGCAATACATTGTATAATTTGTCATGCCAATAAAGCTTATTTGAATTGAATTGAATTGACAGACAGAGAGAGACAGAGAGACAGAGAGAGACACACACAGACAGTGAGAGATACTGTATGTAGAGAGAGACAGAAAGAGACACAGACAGACAGTGAGAGATACTGTATGTAGAGAGAGACAGAGAGAGACACACACAGACAGTGAGAGATACTGTATGTAGAGAAAAAGACAGAGAGACAGAGAGAGACACACATAGACAATGAGAGATACTGTATGTAGAGAGAGACAGAGAGAAACACACACAGACAGTGAGAGATACTGTATGTAGAGAGACACAGAGAGAGACACAGACAGACAGTTAGAGATACTGTATGTAGAGAGAGACAGAGAGAGACACACACAGACAGTGAGAGATACTGTATGTAGAGAAAAAGACAGAGAGACAGAGAGAAACACACATAGACAATGAGAGATACTGTATGTAGAGAGAGACAGAGAGAAACACACACAGACAGTGAGAGATACTGTATGTAGAGAGAAAGACAGAGAGACAGAGAGAGAGAGAGACACACACAGACAGTGAGAGATACTGTATGTAGAGAGAAAGACAGACAGACAGAGAGAGAGAGACACACACAGACAGTGAGAGATACTGTATGTAGAGGGAGAGAGACAGAGAGACACATACAGACAGTGAGAGATACTGTATGTAGAGAGAAAGACAGAGAGACAGAGAGAGAGACAGAGACACACACAGACAGTGTACGATACTGTATGTAGAGAGAGAGAGACAGAGAGACAGAGAGAGACACACACAGACAGTGAGAGATACTGTGTGTAGAAAGAGAGACAGAGTGAGAGACACGGACATATGTATCTCATTTTTATCTCATTTATAAATCTCATTTTATATATATATATATATATATATATATATATATATAAAATGAGACACACATAGACATAGAGTGAGACAGAGACAGCGAGAAAGAGAGAGATACAGTAGTTGCTATTAAACTATTTTTTACTTTTCAGTACTGATGATGTAGTGTTTTTATGGAGTTATGATGAATATTCCTCTGCTCCAGTCTGTACATGTTACACACCAACATGCTCTCATTCTACTGTCTCTCTCTCACACGTTCCTAACGCAGAACCCTGAAGCTCTCCCCCATCATCAGCCCGAGATGAAGAAACTGAGAAACAGAGGATTGGAGAAATGGAGGTCTGTCTGGTTTGCCGCTTTGATGTCCATATTGATTCGGCTACAAAGCAGAAAATGGCTTATCACGGCTCGAGCAGGGGATCGCAATCTGCGGCAGATAGGAGCAGAGCGACACGTTCTCACAAATCCTTACTGTCGGCAATCTAAAGTGATGTATTGGTCCCAAGAGCACACACACATGCACTTGGTATGGTATGGACGTTCTGTTATTGGAAAATAATCAATATTCTGATGTTCACTGTACCTCCGCTTCATAACAGCGATTTGTTGTTGATTATTTTTCTATAACAGCGCAACATGGAGTGTTGTTTGTTTGCGTTTTGTACGTTTTTTTTGTTTGTTTGTTTGCGAGAACCCTGTTGATGTCTCAAAACCCACTGGGATCTAAATGAACTCAGCGTTTCTTTCTTCACCTCCCCAGGTCTCGGATAGGCCTCGCAGGAAGAGCTGAACTTAATCTTATGGCACATTTGACTCTCACCTGGAGATCCAGCATGTCTCGGCTGCAGGGGAACCGCATTTAATCCCTTCATCTGCATCATTCTCTCCTGTGGTTCTGCCCTGAAGGCTTATTAATAGCCCTACGCTGGACCGAGTGTGTGCTTTGTCACTGATCTCACTTCCTGGATGTAGTCATTGTCTTCCATGAGCATGCTTCCCCACAATATTACTATTAATCTTTATTTTTTGGTGTAAATTTTTAGGCATTTGAAACAAACCTGCTTGGTGTCTGATACTGGGATTGTGAGCGTATAGTGAACATTTTTTTTCTTGTGGCCACGTCTTGAAAAAAAAAACACTCACCATTGGTGAACCCATCCAATTACCTTCCACCAGAGGGTGCTCCTAATGACTGTAATTACACCTTTAATGGCTCAAGTCCCAAAATAAGGCACGCTGCTTTACTTTCTTTCCTTTACTTTCCCTCTTTGCTTGCACGCCGCTTGCAAATGCATCATTTCCAGGAGTCCACAACTCGAGCAGAGACGATGAGATAAATACTGGTGCATTAAGAGATTACCGAATTATCTGTTCTTTCTTTTCATTTCTTTCCTGCAGATACGTCTCTATCTCCTGCTTTCTCTCACTCTCTCTCTCTCTATCTCTTCTCCACACCCTGCTACATGTATTGATTATTTGACTGTGGTTGGGTTTAGCATATTTCAGGTTATTCTTTTGCATAAATATGCCTTTAGATTCCGTTTTTTTTTTGTTTTGTTTTTTAAAGACGGATTGAGTTTACTGATAAACAACAAAGACTGTTCATTAAAAATGAAAAATTTCCGTTGTAATGGTTAAAGAAATTCCATGTAGCGCTCTAAACCAGGGCTCTGAGGGTTCTTCTTCTCTATAACCGACGGTTTCCCTTACAGAGAGTATTATAAATAGAACTATTTTCGAAAGCTAGAACTGTCAACCATACAAAGAACCCTTGAGGAACCCATTTTGTCTTAGAGTGTGCATCCTGAATGCTCTATGTAAGGAATAACACAATACACATCATGCTGTTGGTGTGATGAAGCTCCTGTTATCATCCCAAAGTAGAACAATTTCCAATAACGTCACAGTTTGTTTGTCCTATTATACCAACAGTAATGTGTTAACAATTTCATTTTTTGTTTGAAATTGTTTTGTTTGTCCAGTTTGTTTGTCCTATTATACCAACAGTAATGTGTTGACAATTTCATTTTTAATGACACATCATAATTTTTTTATCCATCTATAGTTACATTTAATGTAACTAACCATGAAACAGATTAGTTCTTGTTTCACTTATGTTATAGCAGCTATTAACAACCGTTCCCTCACCAGCCTCTCCCTCTCTCTCTCTCTCTCTCTCTCTCTCTCTCTCACTCTCTCTCGCTCTCTCTCTCTAGCTCTCTTTCTCGAAGTTAATAAGAAAAAAGCAAAGCAGTGACACTGGAGACTCTTTCCATAAATGCTAAATAAACATCTCCTTAGAGAGATGAAAAACGTCAAACAATTACGGTTACAGCCGGACCCATTGTCGGAGCACACTGTTATAGAAAATGAATCAGAAAATGTCGAAAATTTAACAGCACCATGGTATAAAGGCAAATATGCAACAACACTGCAATATGTCAATAAATAAACCTCTTAAAGGTACAACAATAATGCCTTCGTAATATTACAGGACGTCAGTCAGCGTATAAGGTTAACATCAAAGCATTGTCTTAGATATTTTACCTGGAATTAAGAAATGTTTGAAAATGAAATAATCATTTTAAAAGCAAAAATGTATCTATACATTTGTATTAACAAAAAAGCACTGTAAAATACATGTAAAAATGTAAAATACAGTGCACCTATTAAAGTGTACCTTGAGTAAATGTTTAAAAGAAAAAATAAGTAAATAAAAATAAAGGAAATGCACTTGCTGGATGGGAATTTGTGGTGTATATTTCAGCTTAGCTCGCTGATTTATGCCTCTTCATTGTAATGGACAGTCTTGCAGAAGCGAAGCAAACACAATCTCTCACTGTGTCACCAATAAGTGACAAGCCAGAGGGAATACGGCTCTCTGTTTACCCACGATGCCTTTGGTCAGTCTCCTCCTCCATCAGTATGCTAGAGGCTAACGCTCAGATCAGAATCATCACTATGGGTTACAGAAGAGAGCGAATGCTTATAATGCTTCAACATGGCAGATATTAGGCTTCGTGTCCAATATGAACAAAACAGGTATTATAACATGGTACTGGGAAAACAGCATAGTTTGTCAAACGTTATGCTATTATAATTTAATGCATCATATAACCTGACATTCTGAAGGAATACACTATAACACTATTTGTTAGGAAGCTTACATTAGGCATTATGAGGTATTATGTATGCTTTATAACATGTTATACCTAAGTTATAAATATAGAACATGATGGGTGCTCTGATATAGGAAAAAAAAGTTTATTATTTTCCTCTTACTGCATGTCCTGAAATGTTTCATTCCTCTTATATAACAACAATTGACCTATGATTACAATATTTTACGTATAATTACACCAGTCCGTGAAACAAGTTAAAGCAGCCATAAAGAAAAACTGCAAAAAAAAATAAAGCATGGATTATGATTCCTCACCAGCCTCTTTGTTCTGCTTATAATTCTTTACAGGCATTACAGACATTGCAGTTTATTGCTCTGGCCACATCTGCAGTCCTCATGTCTCCCTGCAGCAGGCCTATGGCATGTTCACGCAGGTGGGCAGGAACTCTAGGCATCTTTCTTCTGGTGTTTTTCAGAGTCAGTAGAAAGGTCTTTTTAGTGTCCTAAGTTACTGTAATGGTGACCTTACACCATTACACCACCTGTAAACTGTTAGTGTCTTAAGTACTTTTCCACAGGTGCATATCTTGTGCTTGAAAAGTAATTTTCCCCCCACAAATTGTCCATTAATACATTCACCCTTGTGCGATATTTTGAAGTCACATGTGCAACAGGAAGGTGCATCATCCAAATTTCCTAAAGATCATGTGAAGAAAAAAAGTCTCTTAGCCATATATATAAAGTATCTCACAAAAGTGAGTTCACCCCTCACATTTGTGTAAATATTTGATTATATCTTTTCATGTGACAACACTGAAGAAAAGACACTTTGCTACAATGTAAAGTAGTGAGTGTACAGCTTGTGTAACAGTGTACATTTGCTGTCCCCTCAAAATAACTCAACACACAGCCATTAATGTCTAAACCGCTGGCAACAAAAGTGAGTACACCCCTAAGTGAAAATGTCCAAATTGGGCCCAATTAGCCATTTTCCCTCCCTGGTGTCATGTGACTTGTTAGTGTTACAAGGTCTCAGGTGTGAATGGGGAGCAGGTGTGTTAAATTTGGTGTCATCGCTCTCACACTCCCTCATACTGGTCACTAGAAGTTCAACATGGCACCTCATGGCAAAGCACTCTCTGAGGATCTGAAAAAAAGAATTGTTGCTCTACATAAAGATGACCTAGGCTATAAGAAGATTACCAAGACCCTGACACTGAGCTGCAGCACAGTGGCCAAGACCATACAGCGGTTTAACAGGACAGGTTCCACTCAGAACAGGCCTCGCCATGGTTGACCAAAGAAGTTGAGTGCACGTGCTCAGCGTCATTTCCAGAGGTTGTCTTTGGGAAATAGATGTATGAGTGCTGCCAGCATTGCTGCAGAGGTTGAAGGGGTGGGGGGTCAGCCTGTCAGTGCTCAGACCATACAACGTACACTGCATCAAATTGGTCTGCATGTCTGTCGTCCCAGAAGGAAGCCTCTTCTAAAGATGATGCACAAGAAAGCCCGCAAACAGTTTGCTGAAGACAAGCAGACTAAGGACATGGATTACTGGAACCAGTTCCTGTGGTCTGATGAGACCAAGATAAACTTATTTGGTTCAGACTGTGTCAAGCGTGTGTGGGGGCAACCAGGTGAGGAGTACAAAGACAAGTGTATCTTGCCTACAGTCAAGCATGGTGGTGGGAGTGTCATGGTCTGGGGCTGCATGAGTGCTGCCGGCACTGGGGAGCTACAGTTCATTGAGGGAACCATGAATGCCAGCATGTACTGTGACATACTGAAGCAGAGCATGATCCCCTCCCTTCGGAGACTGGGCCGCAGGGCAGTATTCCAACATGATAACGACCCCAAACACACCTCCAAGACGACAACTGCCTTGCTAAAGAAGCTGAGGGTGAAGGTGATGGACTAAACCCTATTGAGCATCTGTGGGACATCCTCAAAAGGAAGGTGGAGGAGCACAAGGTCTCTAAGATCCACCAGCTCCGTGATGTCATCATGGAGGAGTGGAAGAGGACTCCAGTGGCAACTTGTGAAGCTCTGGTGAGCTCCATGCCCAAGAGGTTAGGGCAGTGCTGGAAAATAATGGTGGCCACACAAAATATTGACAATTTTGGCCCAACTGGGACATTTTCACTTAGGGGTGTACTCACTTTTGTTGCCAGCGGTTTAGACATTAATGTCTGTGTGTTGAGTTATTTTGAGGGGTCAGCAAATTTACACTGTTACACAAGCTGTACACTCACTACTTTACATTGTAGCAAAGTGTCTTTTCTTCAGTGTTGTCACATGAAAAGATATAATCAAATATTTACAAAAATGTGAGGGGTGTACTCACTTTTGTGAGATACCGTATATACGTTATTGACTGACAAGGTAAAAACCTGTTGAAGTAGTAAACAAGCAAGCAAAAACTAAACACATTTTAAGTAAATTATTAGCCCTTGATGTTCTGTCATTTTATCAGCATGGATGCTAATTAACCACATTATGTCTTTATCTCTGATTTAAAATAAATAAATAAATAAATAAATAACCTCAATTTTTGTTTTAAAAAAAGCGCTTTAACACTTTTTGTGAACAATTAAAGGCAGGTTTTCTTACATTCAATGTTGAAAAGTGATTTTAAAAAACAAAAAGGTTAAATGGCACTGCAATCACAGAGTGACTCGGATAATGTCTGATAATCTTCTGTAAGGCTTCTGAATGCATAAGTCGCACATTTTGATTCAGATTGTTGCTGCACTTCATTATTTTTAGGCGAACAGCGAGCATATTACACACGTGGTGACTTTGCTCTTATTTAGTGGTGATTGATTTTTCACAGTTTGCAAAGACTCATTGAGCATAATTGATTAGCTTCATTAAAAGCACATGTAAATACAGAAAAAACAGCAAACTGGCACACACATTAATTTTGAGTGCATGGTTTATCACATATATTAATTTTATAGAGTAAAAAAACAATGTTTGGGCTAAAGGATGCCATTTTTAAAATGTCATTTAAGTCATCAATTATTGTTGATTTTAAAGTAATTAAGCTATAGGAGTTAAAACTGAAGATTTAACATGTTACACTTTTAAAACTGGATGTAGGAGCTAAATACAGTGAAACACTGTCCAGTTCTGTGCCCAAGCTTAATTTGTCAAAAATTTTATACTTAAATAAACACATTCATATCATATTATAATGCATTCATAAGACATTATACACATTGTTATAATTATTGTCATAAATATATATACCCTAATTATAATTTATAAAAAATCATTACACTTTATAGCTACCTTTGTGCCTATTGTGCATTTTAAATCTTTTTAAAAGATTACTTATAAGTAGTTTACATAACACTTTATTATATCACTTTGCATAGTGCACTATGAGAAGCTACATTATAATATCATTATAATGTGTTATAAGCACTACTTATAATGCATTTGTGTAATAATTTAGAAATGCATTACATACAAGGCTACAAACTGTAATGCCTTTTCAGAAATAATAATATTCATGTGTATAATGCCTTATGAATGCATTGTCATATAACCACACGTTAGTCAAATCAATAAGCAGTAACCCTTCCTATGAATCCTGTGTTCATAATGCGTCATAAATGCTTCAATAACAATTTATATTACTGTACACATTTGCAGTATAATGCTTGTATAAATGCTCATAAATAGTCATATCTACATGACCAATACTTTACAAAGAATGATTATATGATGTCCTAACGTATTATATCTGTTCCTAAGAACAATGTAACAATATAAAAGACATTAAATAAGCCTGTAATTACATGCCATAGTTCTGTAATATGCGTTAATACATTAATACAGACTAAAGTAGAGCACAAATGGATTGGAGAACCAAAGGTATGTGTGTGTTATAAAGCATTATTATGTAAAAAAAGGAAGACTAAACACCTTGATAAACATTAGTGAACAGATATTATAATGCGTCATGTAACCTGAAATAACCTGAAACCTATATATAACTATATATAATTAGCAAGCATATGTTAATCATCGTGAGGTGCTATGTATACTATATTACGTGTTATAAGCTATAAATAAGGAATTAAACATGATAAAAAAGTTTATTACATTCCTGTTATTGCATGTCATGAAGTGTTTTATTCCTCTTTTATGACAGCAGTTGAGCTACGATTACAATATTTTATTTATTAAAGAATGGCACTCATACTTTTGATCTATTTATAGTTACATTTGTATGTGAAACATGTTATAGTAGCTCTAACCAATTGTTTCCTCACCCACCTCTTTGTTCTCATAACTTGCCACGTTACTGAAAAACTGCAATAAGCGTAAAGCGTAGATTCGGAAAACGTAAAGTTACAGTTTTACCTCGGACACTGGAACGTCTCATCATAATAAACTTAACGTAGGAATCATACAGAAAATGTAAACCAATCGCTTAAAATTGGAATAACTTTAACATCCAAACTCACTAATTTTTACAGAACAGAAAACAAAGCAGCTCAACAACACTTAGCCAAGTGCACAGATAATTGGTAAGGACGGTGAAGTCCATTCCCCAGCAGGTACGGGCCACCCTGCGAGGATGGTGTAGGACCCACAGCGGTGTGTGGTGTAGTTTAGATTAAACTGCCCCTCTCACAGAGCTTCATTAAACCGTGCAACTCAGCCCATGACTGATGACACAGGACCATCGCTGGCCTTTTCTCCTGCCTTTACTGCTAAACCAAATTATAGCACAGGGAAAAAAACACTACAATTTACACACCACTGACTGCTACTGTGGCTCCTCTTAAAAAATTCTTCTTATTTACATGATATAGTAATAGTAAAAGATTATATTTATTTTATTTAATTATTTACACTGCGAAAATGATATCTTTGCAATTGAAGATATCTAGAAGATATCAAAGAGAAGTAAATTTTCCAATATTTCTCATTATAATTATTCCTATTCTTATATTATCAGCAAATCATTGTGGCTCTTTCTCAAAATAAGTGGAGGAAATGAGCCAAATTATCTGCCAACAGACAAATTCAAGCTTGAAATGATTCAAAATGTCTAGAAATATGCGTAATCATCTTATATTTGTTTAAAGACAATCTAATAAAGAGAAACCTGACTTATCACTTACAGAACATTTCACCATATCAGTGATTATGATTTTCTAGGCAATCTGGGCCTCTGTGAGTACATGTATGTGGAAGAGGGTAGATAGCGCTTTTCTCCAGTGAAGCAGCATGAGCAGCAGTTGGAATAACATGGATGTTTTTTGGTCTCATGTGTCTCTGAGGAAGTATGTGTCAGCCTTCAGCCTGCTCAGGGGTAGTAGTTGAATTGGGTGGTAGATGGGAATTGGCAGGTGCCCAAATTGGGAAGAATGCGGGGGGGGGGGGGTGGCTGATGGCTTTTAGGTGACATGGATACTGCTGAATTCACAACTATTTGGAGTCTGTGGAATGTGGTAGAGCTAACAGCTCCTTTGCATTAATTCCCAGCCATCATCAGCTTGCACTTCTTTGAACGTTGTCCTAACACACAGTATGTTTGACTCTTGTAGTCATTAGTGTTTCCAGCCATCACAGCCTCATTCATCACCTCATATTCCACACACTTTCAGTACAGCAGCTAATTAAAGTGCTCTGAGGCTCGGCTTCTGCTTCTACCGACATGCATTTCTGTTAATTATACCAACATGCTGTCCAAGTCACTGGACAATGATTCATCGGGAAGTGCAGATGTATGGTGCAGTATGAATGTGTTTATTACACACACACACACACACACACACACACACACAGAAAGACATGCACAATAACACAACATAAAAACATGCATAAACACACATACATCGCATGATTTGGGAGGTGGAAGGAAACCGGAGGAAACCCACATGGACATGCGGAGAACATGCTGTAACTCAAGCTCGGGATCAAACCAAAGACCCTGAAGCTACTAGACGTGAGCATGCAAAATTATTGGCACCCCAAAGGTAATATTTTGTGACATCCCCCCTGGAGTTTGAACTGCTCTGAGTCTCTTCCTGTGATGTCTAACAAAATTGGAGAAACTTCTAGATGATCTTGGAAACTCCTCCATGCAGAACATTTCAAGCTTTTAAAAAAAAAAATATAGGTTTGCTCATGTGGACGATTTCACTCCAGACCTAAAGCCAGATGATGAAGATAAGGAATTAGGAGCTCACAGGAAATCAATCTAACCCCTAGAGCTGAGAAAAACTCCTCATTGCTGTGGTTTCAGATGTTCCTCTGTTTTTCTATGTATGTGTGTGTGTGTGTGTGTGTGTGTATGTGTGTGTGTGTGTGTGTGAGTGTGTGTGTGTATGCACTGGGGCCTTTGGAGATGGTGCACTTGAAGCAAACCTCCATCGCCCATCCATCACTAAATATCCATAGCATTTTTGCTGGGGTCCGAGAGCTCCATTTGAAGAAAATTGAGCAGATTTGAGATGAAGAGGCGCTCTGGAGGAATTTGAGAGCGTTTGAGGATTATGACGGGTTTATTCACAGCATACGGCCTGGCTCCAGACGCCTCTGATGCCTTAGGAGGCATGGCTCAGCTGAGGGCTCCAATAAATAGAGATGAGAGCGATAACAAAAGAATGCAGGTCACACATTTGAGCAAAGCTTGTGTCTTCTTTGTCAAATAAAATATACTTTCTATATAACCAAAATACAAATCATGATCCGGTTATCCCAGTGATGGAAAAATAAATAATACTTTATTAAAACAAGGAAACTGTGGTTTATTTATCTTCAAATGAAGGGCTAATTGTGTAAAAAATCTTCAGTTTTATTCGTATAGTGCTTTTAACAATGCACATTGTCCCAAAGCAGTTTACCGGAAATATATCAATTTAGAATATGTATTCAGAATAATTAGTGGTTAGCACGTTCGCCTCACACCTCCAGGGTCCGGGGTTCGATTCCCGCCAGGGCCATGTGTGTGCGGAGTTTGCATGTTATCCCCGTGCTGTGGGGGTTTCCTCCAGGTACTCCGGTTTCCTCCCCCAGTCCAAAGACATGCATGGTAGGCTGATTGGCATGTCCAAAGTGTCTGTAGTGTGTGAGTGTGTATGTGATTGTGCCCTGTGATGGACTGGCACCCTGTCCAGGGTGTACCCTGCCCTGTGCCCGATGTTCCCTGGGATAGGCTCCAGGTTCCCCCGCGACCCTGAAGAAGGAGTAAGCGGTAGAAGATGGATGGATGGATGGAATTTGTACCTAATGAGCAAGCCGGTGGCGATGGTGGCAAGGAAAAACTTTCTTAGATGATATGAGGAAGACACCTTGAGAAGAACCAGACTAGACTCAAAAGGGAACCCATCCTCATCTGGGTGACACCAGATAGTGCGATTATCAATAAATAAATCTCTTCTATAAATGTGCTAATTGGTCAAATAGTGCAGTTGTGTAATCAGGAGGTTCATTACAGTTTTTACATGAAGTCTGTTTTGTTGAATTTCTCCACTGTTCACTGATGAAGACTTGAGTGCAAAACTGTTTCTGGTAATTGCAGTGTTAAAGCCATAATAGTGTAACTGTTCATATGAATTGAGGTCCAAAGCCATCTTTATGGTTTTAAAGTGGGACCATCCTTGGTAATCTCAATGATCTTTAGGCTGCATCATGTGCAGCCATCCTCAGCAGCAGCATGTGACTTCCAATTGATGAGAACTCCAACTAGAAGTAGGGCATCAGGATGGGATCAGGCAGGTCCAGAGAGCAGAAGGGGTCAGGGTCACTGGTAAAACTATCTGATAATATAAAGAAAGAGAATCTTCCATGAAGATATAACAATTTATTTAATGACATGCGGAACAGGCCTAGATTTCTGGATCTGTAACTGATTAGAAATCCTTACAGACAAGTTACATATGGATATTCACGTGATTCACAAGTGGTTTTTAGACATATTGGGTTTTCATATGTAGTACATATGAATTTTTCACGTTTCATTGATGTAAATTTTTCATATACAGTATAGTAGACTTTTCACATGTAGTGCATGCTTTTCCTTTTTATGTGTGTGGTTTTATTATTATAATTTATTAAATAGAAATGATTAAATCATTTTCAATTCATGTGTCTTTTCCACATGTATGGCATATGGTTTCATATTTAAGACGTGATTTTTCTCACATGAATAATTCTTTTCACGTGTCATAACGTTGAGTACACGAATGCTTTCTGAGAGCATAACCTGGTTAAATGTACTGTTCGCATAGTCACGTAAAATGGATGATTTTTACCCCCCTGCATGGTAATAAACAGATTTTCTGAAATAATAGAAACCATTAGATTCCGGTGGAAAAATATCTGAATATGTGAACCATTAGGCCAAATCCCTTGAGTAAGTAAATCATCGCTTTTTCGCCCAGCAAGTTAACCATTTTTAGTCACTTACCATGTACAGTAACCATGTTGACCATGCAGTAGCGTAATTTGTATGAACGTTGTGTACAAAATCCAAGAAGACCACACAGGCATATATAAAATCGTATAAAAACGTGGGGGGAGAAACTCATCAATAAGCAAAAATAAAGCAGAGGCGCCATCTAGTGTTAGATTTGTCAAGTGTTCAACTGACAGACGTCTAATTAGAAAGAAATACATACTTAATAACAGTGAAGACATACTGATATATAGGCTAGTTAGCACGTTTGCCGAATCTGGCCTCTGCACCGTGTGCACGGAGTTTGCATGGGTTTCCTCCGGGTACTCTGGTTTCTCCCCAATACAAAGACATGCATTGTAAGCTGACTGGCATCTCTAAATGGTCCGTAGTGTGTGAATGTGTGTGTGAGTTCCCAGGTATAGGTGTGCAGAGTTTGCATGTTCTCCCCGTGCTGCGGGGGTTTCCTCCGGGTACTCCGGTTTCCTCCCCCAGTCCAAAGACATGCATGGTAGGCTGATTGGCATGTCCAAAGTGTCCGTAGTGTGTGAATGTGTGTGTGAGTGTGTATGTGATTGTGCCCTGCGATGGACTGGCACCCTGTCCAGGGTGTACTCCGCCTTGTGCCCGATGCTCCCTGGGATAGGCTCCAGGTTCCCTGAAAAGGAGTAAGCAGTAGAAGATGGATGGATGGATGGATGGAGGCTCCTGGCTCCCTGTAACCCTGTGTAGGAAAGGCGGTGTGGAAAATGGATGGGATAATATAATATAATAAGCACAAACATTTATGCTTTCTATTTGATCGATTTTATTAAGCACAGAGTACATTTTAAGGCTATAATTACTTTTAAAAAATTATGCCTTGCATTCAAAGCTCTGGCTTTATGTATATAAAATGGTCCTAGAAGAAAGAATAATTTAAGTGCTTTATCAATAACAGTATTGCTTGTTTAAGTAATGTGAAGACAAAAAAAAATTAATTCAAGACTTCCTCTCTTCGTATAGTGGCCATTGTAAATGCTGTAACCTTTTAGTATAATGTCTGAGGTCATGTTGAGAGACATGAGCAAAGCAAAATGCATTAAATGTTAATTGATGCTATTGTTTATGTTGCTTTTACTGGCATCCATTCATATATAATCTTGAAGTCAAATCTGTTTGGAAATGACACACTGCATGATAAAATAAACTGCAGTAGCCCTGAAGTCAAACAAATAAAATAAAATAAAATATAATAAAATTAAAATAAATGCAAATAAAATAAATACTCGACGGCTTGGAACCAATCACGATCAAGATTAGAGGATGACGACATGGAAACCGTTAGTCACACTTGTGTGCTAATTTTGTTAGCTAAATAATTTAGTGATAAACAAATTTGTACATTTTGACAGAGGTTTTAGTTGTGGTCGAATAAAAGTGTGTGCGTGTGTTTTTTTTTTTTTTTAAAAAATGATAATACAAATAGAGACTGTGATATTAAAGCCCAACTCGTGTCCAGCTAGTTTAGTTATAGTTACTTTTGGATTTCTGATAGCTGATTTAGCTAATGTTAGGCTTTTTGGAGTGGCACGAGGACATGGGGGCGTTTCCTAGTACTTATATGAGGGTAACGGTGTAGAAATATTCCCAATTTTTCTGTTTATATTTTCCTAAGTTTAACATTAATAATGCATAATTATACACATATTAATAGCTGAAAATGTATAATAAAATAGACATTCAAATGAATCTACATCCGTTATGTCAAAGGGGCGGGTCCTGGTCCTCTTGACTCCGCCCTGATGCTCTAATGACAGCGTCAGGAAAATGGCGGCGAGCTGTGAAGTGAATTGAGGATGTCAACATTGCGCTTTTCCTCCTGAGACAAGTGACGCTTTTTCTTTCTTCGCGTCATTAACACAGCCAGGGTTGTAGCTTAGAAAGTTGCACCCCTGTTTGGACCAAAACGACGCCTGGCATATTTTTTTAATAATTATTTTATAGTGCTATGTTTTGAAAGTCCATTTAAGCTAGCTAACGGTTAACTAGCCGCCTGCACGAGCCTTAAAGAGAAAAGCGTTCGACGTGCCGTAAAGAGAACTTTTCCCTACACTTTTCGTGTCGTAAAGTAGTGCTTGTAATGTTTTTCTCGTTTAAATTCATTCCCGTGGCTCGCTAAGTAAATGCGTAGAGAGTCGTTTGCGCCAGTGTGATCTTTTTCCCCCTCTACAACCCCGTCAGCTGGAAGTGCAGACTCGGCGGATGCTGTCCGCATCTCTGTCGCACTTTTAAAGGGGGCACATATCAGGCAGGACTGCTGAACAGGGAGGAGGAGGGGGGATTTATTTATTTTATTTTATTTTATTTTATTTTATTTTATTTTATTTTATTTTATTTATTTATTTTACACTGGTGCTGGTTCAGAAGCCATGGCTCACTCGCCGGTGCAGGGCAGTTTACCCGGCATACAGGTAAGAGGATCTGTCTTAATCACATACCTGAACTGATCACATATCACATCAAGCTGCTCGTGCACAGCTGTCATTACTGTTCTGTTTATTTACCAGGCTGCTGCACACTCTCAGCTCTTTTCAGGGGAAGTAGCTAATGCTCTAAAAGTCACCTGACCATATAAACTAATTTTCTTACCAAATGCATGAATAAGGTGAGAACTCCAACCAGAAGCAGGGTATCAGGATGGATCAGACAGGTCCAGAGAGCAGAAGGGGTCAGGATCACTGGTATCTCAGGAGATATAATATATTAGAATAAAACACAGTATAGAGTATAGCATAATAAAGTAGATTATAATAGAGTAGTATTGAATACAGTAGACTAGAATAGAGCAAAACAATAGGGTGTAATGGAACACAATAGAATAGAGTATAAGAATTAGGGCTGCAACTAATTTTTATTTCCATAATCGATTAGTTGACCAATTATTTATTTATTTATTTATTTATTTCGATTAATCGGATGGGGTAGGGCAAACTTTCAATGCACTTATTTTTTATGGATGCACAAAAAGCACCAAATTAAACTACAGTCCTAAATTAATAATATATATTCTGGTGTGTGTGTGTATTGGGTTCTGTTCTGTTTTGGACAAACAGTTTTGTAAAGTTTTAGTCTGAAGTTTATATTTGTAACACTCAGTTTGTGGATTTTATTTTAAATAAACAAAATTATTATTATTATTCATTTACGACTCGCGTTTAATTCGGTGCTTTTTGTGCATCCATAAAAAACAACGCATAAATAAATATACAATGTAAACTAAAATAAATGAATAAAATAAATGAATGAATAATATATATATACACACACACATTTTATATATATATATATATATATATATATATATATATATATATATATATAAAATAAGAGGGTAGAATAGAGTAGAGAATAATGTATAATAGAGCACAGTATAATAGAGTAAGAATAGAATGCACTTGAGTAGAGTAGAATAGAGTATAAGAATATACAGGTGCATCTAAAAAAATTAATTAGAATATCATGGAAAAGGTTTTTTTTTCTTTAATTTAATTTAAAAAGTGGAACTTTCATATATCCTAGATTCATTACACATAAAGTGAAATATTTCAAGTCTTTTTTTGTTTTAAATCTTCATGATTATGGCTTACAGTTCATGGAAATCAAAAATCCAGTATATAAAAATATTAGAATAAAGAATTTATAATACAGAAATGTCGACGTGAGAAGAGCTCTAATCAGCTAATTAACTCAGAACACCTGCAAAAGTTTCCTGAGCCCTTAATCTCTCAGTCTGGTTCAGTACACACAACCACACTCATGGGGAAGATGAAAGTAAATGTTGCATTTCATTTGGAAATCAAGGTCCCAGAGTCTGGTGGAAGAGTGGAGAGGCACAGAATCCAAGTTGCTTGAACTCCAGTGTGAAGATTCCACAGTCAGTTGGTCCACTATGTTTTCTCAAGTCCAGAGTCAATGCAGCGTCTACCAGGAGATATTAGAGCACTTCATGCTTCCATCTGCTGACGAGCTTTATGGAGATGCTGATTTCAATTTCCAGCAGGACTTTGCACTTGCCCACAGTGCCAAAACTACCATAACTGGTTTGCTGAGCATGGTGTTACTGTGCTTGATTGGCCAGCCGACTCGCCTGACCTGAACCCTATAAAGATTCTATGAGAGACACCAGACCCAACAATGGGGTCAGATTGTTACAATACAGACGAGCTGAAGGCCGCTATCAAAGCAACCTGGGCTTCCAGAATAAACACCTCAGCAGTGCCACAGACTGATTGCCTCCATGCCTCGCCGCATTGATGCAGTAATTCATGCAAAAAAATTCTGACCACGTATTGAGTGCACAAATGAACATACTTTTCAGAAGGTCGACATTTCTGTATTATAAATTCTTTATTCTAATATTGTGAGATACTGGATTTTTGATTTCCATGAGCTGTAAGCCATAATAATCAAGATTAAAACAAAAAAAGGCTTGAAATATTTCACTTTGTGTAATAAATCTGGAATATATAAAAGCTCCACTTTTTTATAATTAAATTACGGGAAAAAATGAACTTTTCTACAATATTCTAATTTTTTGAGATGCACCTGTAGTAGAGTATAATAGAACACACTAGAATAGAGTAGAGTATAAGAATAGAATATAGACTATAATAGAGCACAGTAGAATAGAGTATAAAAGTAGAGTAGAGTATAAGAATAGAGGATAAGAATAGAGTATAAGAGCAGAATACAGTGAAGAGTAGAATAGAGGATAAGAATAGAGGATAATGGAGTATAAGAATAAACTTCGGTAGAGTAGAATAGAGTTTTATCTCAATAGAAAGTAATGTATAATCATTTATTTCTTATAGAAAGAGTTTGTCTTTGGTCACGGCACCACAAACAAGCTCTTTACATGTTCACAAAATTCTATAATCTGTATCCAGAATACAGACCAAATGAGGCAGTGTTAATGAGGAGTCTGGAACTGACATGAAGGAAAAGGTTATGGCTAGAGCGACTCGCTTTTATTACTGAACATTACTGTAAATTTACTTCCTGTGATGAGGTGTGTTGGTAAGGGCTCTCTGCACTAGAAATGATGGCTCAGTCACATTTGCACGTCGGTGCAGTGATGTCTATTTACAGTGTCCATGGTGATACCAACAGTCCCAAAAATCCAAAAAAGTGCACAAAACACAAAAAAAAGAAACAAAAAGGAATATATATATATATATATATATATATATATATATATATATATATAATATATATATAATGTGTACACACACAACGACTGTGTGTGTGTATGTTAGAAATAAACTGCAACCTTGAGCATTGTGACACACCACTCCCTCAGGCAGGAAGTTAAGCAACTGCTCTGCAATCACAAAAATACACACGCACACACTGACATTTACAGGCTTTAGCTATAAGTAACTCTTTACGACCATGCAGTACAATACAGTTCCTAAGTACGGTTCCTAAAGCACACATCTCAGTAGTTTAGCTCCACAACAGCTAAATATAAAATTAAAACAATTGCTTGTTATATATTTCTAGTCCTGCCAACAAATCTACAGCGAAGCCGTTTCAAGGCAGGAAAAAGTCAGACAGAAGAACTTTAACGCTCTATATATGTAAGATGCAGCTCAGGTTGCCAGTAAAGCTAAAACTCCCCCTTGCAGAGTTTGCGAGCCGACCCCGAGGAGCTGTTCACCAAGCTGGAGCGCATTGGCAAGGGCTCATTCGGCGAGGTCTTCAAAGGTATCGACAATCGCACGCAGAAGGTGGTGGCCATCAAGATCATCGACCTGGAGGAGGCCGAGGACGAGATCGAGGACATCCAGCAGGAGATCACCGTACTGAGCCAGTGTGACAGCCCCTTCGTCACCAAATACTACGGCTCCTACCTCAAAGTGAGCAGCACGTTAAAGATCACCAGTCTCCGCAAAACACGTACCCTGAAATGTTTTACACGACTTATAATGCAACCAGAATTATTGGCCCCCTATATAAAAATAAACATAGATGAGTCACTTATAACGTTATAGGGAAAACAAATCTGACAATTCAGTGGTTGGTTGGTTCGTCGATTGATTGATTATTTATTTGTTTGTTTTTTATTTATTTGTTTACTTATCTATTTATAGTCTTATCTTATACTCCCCTTTTTGGAGCATGGTAAGGACTTTTGTTTGCAAATATATAAAGTTAAATTATTTTGTACTGTTACAGCCATTCCTAAGAGAGGAAGGAAGAGAGAGAAAAAAAGGAAGGAAAGAAAATAAAGTGGGAGGAAAAACAAAACAAACGCAGAATTTAAAAAGAAAAGAAAAAGGAGAGAGAAAAATATTTTACTATTCTACAAAAAAGAAAATACTAATAAAGCTTAGACTCTGAATAGGCCCAAAGCAAACTTCTTATTTTTGTTAAACTTTTAAGCAATATTTTTCCATGAAAACCCTCACACATGTGGCATATTATTATCTAAATAATATATTTATAATATTAACTCATTTTTAATTATAATAAAAATATGTTCACCTACTGTAGTTACACTAAACCATTGTAGTTTGCCACCAAAGAAAATAAATATTGATTCATGGTCACATATGCTCTGGTACATGACCTGTAATTAAAGAGCAACTCGGATTATACACACATACACGCGCGCACACGCGCACACAGACACGTTCCCAAGAGCGTAACCTTCAGAGGAAGCTGTTTGTTTGTAAGAGTGTTAATGAGGTTTTGCTCATCTGATTCCTGTCTGGATTCAGGGCTCAAAGCTGTGGATCATTATGGAGTATCTGGGCGGAGGATCGGCGCTGGATTTGGTGAGTAATAACCTGATGCTAAAATTAGTGTTTGGAGAGAAAAGGTTTTTTTTTTTTACATTTTTTTTTACATTTTTTTTTAAGGTTCGCCTTATTGGAGGTTGTGTTTTGCAAATATGTAAATCATATAGCGATTTTACATAACTTAGTCGAATCCCAACCCCTCCAGCCTTAATTTCCCCTTCAGAGTTTTAATAACATTCAGAAAAGCTTTCATAATAAATAGCACATCTTTATTTTAGCACGTGAATTTTCACTTTGTGTACTATAACAGTAGCATTACTATATGGTTTGAATTAAAAAAAAAAAAAATTTTTTTTTTTTTTGTTTTGTAATTGTAATTTTATTAATAAAATTTTAATTTGGGAAAATATATCGAACAAATTAAACCAAATGTTAAACATTTAAAAGAAATTGTTTAAAAAATGTGTGTGTGTGTATATATATATGCATGTATGTGTGTATGTGCATATATATATATATATATATATATATATATATATATATATATATATATATATATATATATATATATATAAATATATAATGTCACATTAAATAATAAATTAATGAACTTATTTATTTACAATATTATATAATTTTGTTAAATAAAGTATTACACTATTTTTCATATTTACATTTCACTTTTTGTAACTTGGGAAAAAATATTAAACAAATTATATTTATTAGTTAATAATTTAAACTTGGAAACAGTATAATAAATAAGTAAAATTGTAAAAAATCATAAATTTTTTTTATTATAGTAAATTTCAATTAGTTTCAGTCACAATCTCACAAAGCCTTTGATCAAATGCTAAGTGTAAACACCCCCCCCCCCCCCCCCCCCCCCGTTTTTTCCAGCTGGAGCCCGGTGCTCTGGACGAGGCGCAGATCGCCACCATCCTGCGGGAAATCCTGAAGGGTCTGGAGTACCTGCACTCTGAGAAGAAAATCCACAGAGATATCAAAGGTACAGCTGACTGATCCTCCATCCTGCTCTCTTACACACTGAGAAATTTCAGTCGCCTCTTTTCTCATACTGATTATATAAATGCAGACAGTTAATCATGTATGCCATGTAAATGCCTCATTAAAGGATTCCTGAATGTAGGGAAATAAATTTGAGCGTAGAAAACTGTAAAAAAAAAAAAAAAAAAACCCCAAACTTTCAAATCCAAACCCAACAAAGATCGATCTTGGCGGTCTAATATATGGATGTTTTTTACTTTGTTTATTCGTGCAACTTTATGAAATCAGTTTTAAATCAACTTAAAAGAAACTTGTAACAAATTCTATAAATTGTTGCAGTCTCATGCTTTGATAAGATTTTGGCTATATTTATATCATAAACTAGTGTACAGGTTGTACTTCTTTGCCACATGCTGTATTGTATGTTAATATATATTACAATTTAAAGGCTGTTGGATAAACAGAACAAAAAAAACTGACACTGCTGAAATAAATGACTCAACTGAAAAGAAAAAAATAATTCTAATTAATTATAATAATAAATAAATACTTTTTACAGTTTTAAAAATTGTGCACACAATCTTACCATCAAAACAGCTGCTTCTAATCAGAGTTTGTAATTGTTAGTTTTATGCAAAAACAAAACCAAAAAAAAAGATCTCATGATACCTGCAATAATGTCAGAAATGTGTATTGTGACGCAATTTATTACAATATCGATATTCTATCCTCATATCACCCTAACCGAGTTTAAAATATTCATGGCCAGCTGAGGTTTGGGGTTGGATTCCTTTTTTTTTTTTTAACTATTTATTTTATTATTTTGTGAAATGCTTTTACTTCTGTCTTGATTATTGATGAATCAAAATGAGTCGTATGTTTATGCCTACTGCTTGCCTATTTCTGTCTCACTCTCCAATAGAAATAATAAAGAAATGGAGCTACAAACTTTGTGTAGTTAAGAAAACTTTGCAATAAAAATCAAGTTAAAAAAGTGGCCTTTTAAACCAGAAAATTTTCTGATTCTCTGATGTGTGTGTGTGTGTGTGTGTGTTATGTTGTCCAGCGGCCAATGTGTTGCTGTCCGAGCAGGGCGAGGTCAAACTGGCGGACTTTGGTGTAGCGGGCCAGCTGACAGACACACAGATCAAGCGCAACACGTTCGTAGGGACACCTTTCTGGATGGCACCAGAGGTCATTAAACAGTCCTCTTACGACTCAAAGGTCAGCAGGTTTACGCACATGCACACACACATGCTCACATACATACCATGCACGGTGCCACTCAAAATATCCCACTCGGAGTCACTGGGCTTGTTTCGCAGCCATCATTATAGATAAAGTGATTTATTTCTGTAGTGTATGGTAAATATTCTTCTTTATTTATCTAATATTTTCTCTCGCTCTTCACCTCCACCAAAGGCTGATATCTGGTCTCTGGGGATCACGGCGATTGAGTTGGCAAAAGGTGAGCCGCCTCACTCGGACCTGCACCCCATGAAGGTCCTCTTCCTCATCCCAAAGAACAACCCGCCCACGCTGGAGGGCAGCTACAGCAAACCGCTCAA
This sequence comes from Ictalurus furcatus, assembly GCF_023375685.1. NCBI lineage: Eukaryota > Metazoa > Chordata > Actinopteri > Siluriformes > Ictaluridae > Ictalurus > Ictalurus furcatus. The sequence continues at coordinate 11,134,508 of NC_071266.1, forward strand.
AGAGTTTGTGGAGGCGTGCTTAAACAAGGAGCCCAGTTTTGTAAGTCGGGGTAGCGAACTCTTCAGTTTGGGTTATTAGTTGTAGAAGCTCCTACACCTTTTCATACATGGATTTAACATCGTATTTGAATAGTGTACATGTACAGAACTTTCTTTGTCTTCTCTCTCTCTCAGAGACCCACAGCCAAAGAGTTGCTGAAGCACAAACTGATCGTGCGTTATGCTAAGAAAACATCCTACCTGACCGACCTGATCGACCGATACAAGCAGTGGAAGGCCGAGCAGTGCCGAGAGGACTCTGACGATTCTGATTCGTATGCAGACGATTCTGTCTCATTTGCACATTTTCCCACCCTGTCGGATTTTGAAACTCCAATTAGAAAAATTCCGGACACTGAAATTCCACATTACTCCTAACTGTTTATAGTTAAACCTTACTTAAGGTTCTCTCTCTCTCTCAGAGAAGCGGATGGACAGGCGTCTGGTGGAAACGACTTCAGCAATGACGAGTGGATCTTCACAATTCGCGAAAAAGACCCCAAAAAGCTGCAAAATGGAGCCAATATGGAAGAGCAGGTGCACTTCACATCCTCAAAAGATCTTGCTCCAAATTATTTATTATAGACTTCCTTATTTTAAACTATTTGTGTGTGTTTGTGTGTTCTTGATGCAGGATACACCTCAGAGGCCGCTGTCACAGATCCTATCTACCGTTATCACACCAGTCTTAACAGAGGTACGGCAGAAATATCAGGCACGCTGTTGCTGCTTTTCCACCGCACTGTGTGGTGCTAGTTGATCTCTGCAAGGTTTCTTTCAAGCGCTTTGAGGTCGTTGTGATGGCAGTGAGTCATCAAACAAAGCCAAGGGTGCCAATACTTTCAGGATTGATTAAAAACTGACATTTGCATTGTTTGTCAGTGACGTCAACAAACATGGAAAAGCTCTTAATAGGGCTTTTTGTGAAAATGATTCGCCTCTTGTGTTACACAGAAAAGCTGCTAATTTCCTTTCTATAAAAGAAGACGCCAAACCGTAACTTCCTGGCAGAGGCAAACAAGTTTTGGCCTAAAATAAGTGAGGTACATTAGGAATTGATACGCCGTCAAGCAAGAGACCAAGAGCTGCAAAACAGACCCCAAGGATCAATAATGGGGATTTTACAGTGGGCTTTTCTTTTTTTTTTCCCTTTTTTATTTATTAAACAACAAACGTGCTCATAAGAGCACAGCATGATTCCAAATGTAGTTTCAACAGCACCTTGATTGTACTAAATGGTGATTGTACTAAATGGTATTTTGCCTGCTTTTAATTGTTGTGTTATTTTATTGTTTAATTTTTAGGTATTTCTTACAGCATTTTCATTTTTAACCATTTTATTACAACGTGTGGCAGTTTGGTCAAAGCGAGTTGTTTTGAATGTGTTTATGAATATGTTAACTGTTAAAAGCTTTTTTAACGTTGTTGGATGAGAGGTATTTTACGTGCTTACATTATAAAGGGTGTGTCTTTCTGAACTTGTGTGTGATGGCAGCTGAAAGAGCGGGGCGGCGAATATGCGGTGAAGCCTGACGTGTTGGACGAGTTAGGAGAGGCCATGTTCCTCGCTGAGGAGACGTATCCAGGGATCTCTGATGTCATGGTGACCCAGCTCATACAAAGACTACAGCGGTAAATATTATGGGTTGCGTTTGAAAATTTATTCTTAATTCATTTTGAATTCAATAACGAAACAACTTCCTTTCTGTAAAGGTTCTCCAGAGCCAGGACGTCTTCCTCTTCTCCTCAGTGATCGGATGATCATGCCGAAGCCCCTCCCACCGTGCAGCGAATCACAACACCAGCCGAGTGTCCTCCGAGTAGCGAGAGTCCTTCAAACGCCACAAGCTTCCTGTAGCGCTGTTTGTTTTAACAAACTCACAGACGATGAAGGGGGTGTCTGTGTGTATATCTGGTGCGTGTGTGTATGTAGTGCACATGCGCGCGCACACACATACACACACACACACACACACACACACACACACACACACACGGACTTGACTGCATAGCAAGCGAGTAGCTTCGGGAAGCTACTGCTTCTGTGTTACGACATCAGCAAGTGGAAAAAAAAACATCGCTGAAACCCTTAAATGCAACCATAGCATGGCTCTGATCAAACAGCATGGATGTGTGTGTGTGTGTGTGTGTGTGTGTGTGTGTGTGTGTGTGTGTGTGTGTGTGAGGGAGGGAGGGAGGAGAGCCCTTTCCTTGCAAAAGGAGATATCAAATCTGCATCACCTCGACTAGAAAGAGTTTGGATGCGTGTATAGGCATGTATATACTTTTACACACTCACAGATTGTGTTATTTTTTTTTTTTCCAAACGGATCACTGTGTACAGACGGCCACGCCCTGCTGTAGATATTGTTAGTATTAAAAAAAGAAAAGAGAGAGAAAAGGTAAATATTTAAAACCCGAGCCTCTCAAATGGCCATTACTGAGATTGCCTTGCCTTTTTATTGAATGTATGTTACGTTTTGCGGGTGCTCTGTTTCATTTTAATATAAAAAGAGTTTTACTCATAAAATCATAAATAATGATTTTTATCATATCACGTTTGAAGATTGTGTTTCTTTTCCTGTTCGTGTGTGTGAATGGTTTGCGTTAGACAGAAATCCTTATTCGCTTCAGGGTGGAAAAGAAGGAAAGAAATGCAAGTCATCATGTTTACAGGTGAGTGCGAAAGTGTGTGTACCCTCAAGAAAACCTTTTGGGGGCTGCACATGGTATCAGTTAAAAGATTTGCAACTCTATTTCTAAATAAACATTTTCTCTAATAATATTCTGCCAAATTTTCATATCAGCCTTTGGATCCTCTTAGTAATATTCATAATAAATAAATAACATTATTAATGTGAATATTAAAAATATGAAAATTAATATTCATAATAAAAAAATCTTCACTTTCAATTTCAATTTCAATTCAATTCAATTCAGGTTCAATTTCAATAGTCATTTTATTCATTCATTTATCCATTCATTAATATATTTTTATTTATTTATGTACCTTAAAAAATTTGGTAGATAAACCATGGGAAGTAAACTTTTGCAACTGTAAATGACCATGCTGAGCTTTTAAATTTATTTTAGCGTTGAATAATTCTTTTATCTTAATATTCACCTGGGGGACAAAAACAACAATCAATTTTTAAAATAGTTTTTTAAACATTTAATCTAATTTTCATTCATTTTTATTTTATCTTCTTGGAATTCTTTGTAGATAAATTGTAAAATTCACTTTTTTTTGTTATTCCTCATTCAGAAACCATGGGGGGGGGGCGGTGCAAACTTTTTTTTCCTTTGCAAATGACTGTTCGCTTTTGATTTTGCTTTATTTTTAAAGGAATGCCTTTCGACTGAAATAGACAAGAGTATGAAAGAAAGTTCTTTACTGAAGTACTCGATTGATAGTCGATCAAGGTTTACCATTTTACAATGAACACACATTATCGCATTAACGTTAACTTTATGTACAAAAAAGTCATGCTACAAAATATATACTTATACATTAAATACAAATGTTAAACTAGGTGCATTTTTCCATGATGATATATTTTTTGTTTTTTTTTTAAATACAAATTATATTTTAAAAACCCTCAAAAAACAGGATTGTATGTGGAAATAATTCAGAATATTACATTTAAATTACCTCAGGATACTGAATTTAGATGGAACAATATGTGTGGACTGTTCCACCCTTTTGTTTTTTATTATTTTGTGGAAATTTGAGTAAGGTGCTGGGTTTGTACATCGCTCAACATCTTCCCACAAATTGGATGCCGACTCTCCACCACCACCAACAGTCCAACACACTTCCTCTGGGTTTGTCCTCAAGCCTCTGCTTAGAACTATCCTGGCTTTTCAGGGAATTTAAAAGTCTGCGATAATTTCTTTTCCTCTGCAGGATTAGGAACCTGTGTATGACGTTCAGATCTTGGTCATTTTTATATCGTTTGGATTCGGTTTCTCGTCGTTTGAGGTGTACACTGCGTCCGTCTTCATCTCCAGCTGCTTCTTCTCCTTGTTGTCGGGGTCATGCTCGGAAAACTGGGCCTCGATCTCGTCCGGGTCAATGTAGGTGTAGTAGTAAGCCATGATGGAGAAGATGACACACACACACATCAGGAGTGCTGCAAACAGCACGTATTCGGCCCACTGTGGATCAAACACACAGTTAATTATGTTTTATAGGTTATAATTCGACATACACTAATGCACACAAAACACTGGAATGCCACCAAATACACTGAACTGAGAGTCTTCCAGCCAGTTAGAATCTAATATTTATAATTACCATATAGTAGAACAATTTCCATGAAGTTATTCATTTATATGAAATCATTATTGTATAATAACCAGCGAGGACTCAGCAAAAATTCACAAAAATAAAAAAGTGCTCACGGCATCTACATTACACACAATTATATCCCTGTCATAGCACATTACATCTTCCCTGACATGTTTATGACATGGGATTTGAGTAAAGCATTATCATTTAGTCATGCCAATTCTTATTTTTCTTGTTACATTTGAATCAACACACTTTTATGGTTTAACGTTTTAAAATGTTGTATTATTTTCCTGTAAAAACACTTAGACCTGCTTCTTCCTATGAAAGGTGAGATAAGCATGAACATACATTATTATTATTAGTAGTAATAATGACTCGTAACGTTAACAATCCAGAACATTCCGCATTAATACACCTTAAGCAAACAAAGTGGTGATATTATTACATTTTTTATTACATTTTTTTATAAAATATTAATTATTAATAATTAACTATTAAAATATTATTTAAAAAAATTCCAACTTCTGTAACAACTTGATTATTGATTATGATGATGATGATGATTATTGCTTAGATACTGACAACCTTAACAAACATGCTGTTATTGAATTTATACAAATGTATGAGGATCAATTTTTAGTCACAGATGGCATAAACATTAGGGTGTGCTGATCTAATTGTTAAAAATGTAACAAAAATACAATTTAATACACATATAACTTTAACATTTATTTATGGTTTGTAGTTTGTTAATGTTAACCTATTCAGTAAATCACGGTTGTTAAAGCAAACATTTATTATTACTATTATTCTCATCATAATTAGTGTTAAGTTGAGGTAAAGTGTAATTTCCGTACCTGGTCAGGAAGTTGTCCTACTTCAGCTACAATCAGCACTATAATGTTCCCCATGGCAGTGGTCAACAACCAGCCGGCTTGAAGGACTGACTTCATGTTCTTAGGCGCCTGAGTGGTGTCAGATGAATAGCAGATTAAGACACACCGGTGTTTAAAGCATTGTGGGGAAACAGAACCGATTTCTAGGCGTCCGTACCTGTGAGTAGGAGAACTCGAGACCCGTGACGGAGAACACCACCTCTCCGCACGTCATGAGGAAGTACTGTGGGATCTGCCAGGCCATGTGGATGGCGTTGGGCTTGATGTCTTCTATCTGCTGGATGGTGCTTCCACACTGTACGCAACACAATCATACGACGTCGGGATGTGATCAGTGTGAGTAATAGAACAGTGAATGTTGCATGATTAATTTTTTTTTTTTAGTTTTCCATCCAAATGGAGTTGATCAGCTATATGTTTACTGTCTGCGATTTAATAGTTTAGAGCTGTTAATGTTACTAATACAGTATGTCATGCAAGTTTTGTTTATTACAGGCTTGCATTGCTTATTAGTTCTAGTGCAGGGTTGCCAGGTCTGTGTGACAAAACCCAGTCAAAAACTTTCCAGATCTCAAAATCTTCTCGTTCAAACCCTGTTCTAAATGCCATCATTACCAAACATATAAAGTAACATTGTACACTACAACTTTTTAGTAACGCAGTATTAAAACCGTGCTGTTTTTTAAACATCAAGGACCTGAAACGGCTTTATTTTTTCCAGCGCACGTGTGTAAAGTTCGCAATAGACCTTTTACATTATGCATAAAAAATCTTATATATGCTAAACATTCATCTAGGGCTGGGAATTATGACGATATAATATTAATAACATCACTGAACACTTTTCTGAGACATTGCGCAATGATTAAACATTTTAAAATAATAATTACAATTAAAAACTCAACACCTACAAAAACAAGCAGCTGAGTTGAAACTGAATCGTAAAAGTGGTAAAACTGATCGAAAATCGTAAATGTTTTTCCATTGTAGTTTATGCGCATTGAATCAAACAATTATCCACCTAAATTGAATGCATACGTTTTTATGTGCATTTTGGAGATTTTATTCGCATCTGGTGTTTCCATCCAGCATTTTTTAAATAAGCGATATCCCATAATTCCATAAAAATACGTAGATGGAAACATAGCTTTAGAAACCTCTTCAAGTTCTGTGATAAAATATTTTCGTCATATCACCCACGTCCAATCCTCTAACCCACAAAAAATAACAACCTGGCAACCTGGTGAACTAATGAAGCAAATGTTAAACTTGTGTGTTGTCAACTCCTTTAAGTTTTTCTTTTCCACAGCTGCAGCAGTGTGTAGTGTTGTAACAGCTGGTGACTTACTTCAGGTCCGAACTCAAAGGTGCTCGGTATGAGCAGAGTGTAGGAGCTCCCAAAACCCAGACTCATGGGGTACGGGCACAACAGTCTCGCATTCTCCGATATGATAAAGGTGGCTCTGCAATCAGCACAAGGAGAGAAATTACACACCTGAAGCTTCAATATGGAGGAATAAGTAATAAAAGACTTTGTGTCATGCTGTTATTGAGGAAAATAAACAATGATGAGGTGAAATGAAGCTGGTGGTACTCACTTGCCCTCAGGGAACAGAGTGTAGTTGGAGAACTCAAACTGACCAATGGCTCCCAGGTTTTTAGATCCTGACTGCACATACAGCGTCCTGCCGTTGCCATTCACAAATCTATTCCCAAAATTAAAAAGATCCAATCAAAAATGTCCCACTTCCAGAAAACCAATTCACTTCATACTCACATTGCAAATCAGTAAATATTTTAGTAAAGTAAAGATTCATAAATGTCCATTTAGAAACTAATCAATGCACTGACCTGATACCGTTATTGCCTTGTTCCGGTTTGGTGTTTAAATCATCAGCCTGAGGACATGGCGAGAAAAGCAATTATTACATGAATTCAATTATTAAAAATCAATTATTACTGAAATACAATTCCAACAAAATTGTCCTCATTTAATAAACACTTTTTAAAAAATTGTAATTAATCAGTATTGATAGTCCAACATTACATACCGTATTACATACTGTATATATTTTATAATAAACTATTAATTATATAATAAATAAAAACTATAATAGTATAAAATTATGCTGAAGCAAATTGTGTATATAATTGTATAGTTTACAAAGTTGTATATTTATTTTCTACGTTTTTACTGCTTTTACATTTTTTATTACTTTATTTTTTTTAAAGCGAGACAACTGTGTCACAAGGGTTTATATTTATTCAAATAAATTATCAGACAAATTGAATTACAATTCAAACATGTTCTCCCCGTGCTTTGGGGGTTTCCTCCGGGTACTCCGGTTTCCTCCCCCAATCATTTCATTGGAAATCATTGGTATTTCCAAAAAAAGTGTCCGTAGTGTGTGATTGTGCCCTGCGATGGATTGGCATCACGTCCAGGGTGTACCCCGCCTTGTGCCCCATGCCCCCTGGGATAGGCTCCAGGTTCCCCGTGACCCACCAAGGATAAGCAGTATAGAAAATGGATGGATGGATGATCTTTATTTAAAAAGCTAAAAGTTAGATAAGGTTTTATACTTTATCTAATAAATTATTAGACAAATTGAACTATATAATAAAAACCTTTTGCTTTTTATTGTATTTAGTATTCTGTACTGATATTACTGAAGTGGCAATACAGAAAAAAGGTAGGTTACTGCTAATAAATGATTATCATTTTACTCATGATGAAATTGTATATAAGATTTATTTCATGCTACTTTCATTACTGTTCTTTCATATTTTATTTATATTTGTTTATTTTACAATCTAACATTTAACCCAAAACCTCAACAACTAAGCTGGCAGGACAATAAATATTGCATTTGAAATATGTTCATGCTATAATTCCCTGTGCAGCCATGTTGTTTTTAAAAATGTTTTCATTTGAGGTGGAATGGTCAGAGAACATGAATATAGTTCCTGCCTATATAATATAAATTAATAACTCTTTTTCCTTTCGTGTGATCATAGAAAAATACAACTTCAAAAGATTTCAATTTTAAATATTAAATTTGAAACGCAAGCTTGAATGTCTTTATAACAGCCATAAAGAAACATTTTGAGCATTTTGGGACATTGTGTTTACACACATCACTCCTCTTATGATCTTGCTTTAGCCTGAAAGTATGCATTATGATGATGATGATGATGATGATGATGATGATGATGATAATAATAGTCTGTGGAGGGTATCTGAAGATGTAAGTCACACTTACTTGTGCCTGAATTCCGTATGATGTGAGCAGGAAAGTTTGCCGATCTCCTTTCACCAGAGGTGAGTCGTGAGATATGTTTCCGACTGATAAGCTCATAGTGTCTGAGGTCAGGGTCATGTAGCCATACGACTGCAAAGACGGAGGGCATGTTATTTATTTATTTTTTAACTGTTCTTCCTTTTACAGTTGTACAGACATTTATTTATTTATTTATTTATTTTCAATTTTACTAAATCTCTCCTGTATCCCATATTTAACGTCTACATTCTTTAAAGACTGGTGTGAGAAGCGGGGTTGAGTAACCACCCTGTCTTCAGATATCCTGTTAGTGGTGAAAACCCAGTCAGAAATTCTCAATGCTAGCTAATGACGATGTCATAAAAGTCCTGTCAGAAATTCGATCTAGCTTGTTAGCATTGAGATTATGAAGATGACTTCAACTCAGGCTAGTTAGTGTAAGCTAGCTGGTTAGTGTTAGCATGGACATCATGAACATTTATGAATATGAACTAAAAATCCTGTCAGAAATTCTGTCAGGCTAGTTAATTTTAGGTTGTGGGCAAGTGCTAGCGTTGAGCTTATAAACATTCTGATAAAATGATCGAAATCCTGTCAGAAATTCTGTTCAACTACTTCATGTTATTTAGCAAGCTAGTGTTAGAGATCATGACTTTTTCATGAGCATGGTTTAAAGATCCTTTCAGATTTTCAATCACGCTAGTAAGATTTATTTATTAGGCTAATGTTAGCATTGAGATTGAAAATATTTATGAGTATGGCTTAAACATTCTGTCAGAAATTCTAATCAGGCTACTAGTTAATGTTAGCTAGATGGCTAACATTAACTAGTAGCCTGATTAGAATTTCTGACAGAATGTTTAAGCCATACTCATAAATAAGCCATACAAATAACATTGAACATTTATGAATATGACATCAAATTCTTCTCAAATATACATTCAGCTCATGTTAGCTAGCTGGCTAGCATTAAAGAAATTAAAGATTTTTTTTTGGGGTGGGGGGGTATGAACTTTAGCAGATATTACAAAAAGTGTCTTCATGAATCACTCTAAAAGGTTTAAATCCTCAGTGCATAAACAGAGCATGTATCAGAGCAGAAATCTGATGAACTCTAATGTTGATAATGTGTGTTACTGTGTATACACGCATGAATTGTAAACTTAGATATCATGAGGTGGTGAAGGAGTAGAAAGAGCAGATACCTGGAAAGCCTGAATTTCTTCTGGTTGTCTATTCACAGATATACTCAACGTGCTGTTCTCCAGGTTTATGAACTTCACCTGAGCTTCAGATGAAGAGGGGAATGAAGGAAGTGTTTGCTGTGAAATATGAGAGAACTGGGTGTCAAAACACAGAACATGACACATTACTCTGCCACATACTGTAACCTGACGCAGTTTGTACAGTAGGGATGTAAACAAACACATTATTTGGGATGAACCGATAACATCTAAACATATTTGTATAAAACCCATTATATCTCAGCTTTGGAGGGTTATAGAATGAAACCAAGTGCACTCCTATATTAGTCTCGTCCTCCCTAGCGCACAATGTGAATTGGATGAAAATCTGACAACGTCAAATTTTTCACCTACAAAAATCTTTGTGGGGTTTTTTTGGCCGAAAAATTCAACCTTCTCTGATTTTCACCAAATTCACAGCACGAGTTAGGGAGGTGAAGACTGGCACGGGAGTGCACTTAGTTTTGTCCCATCACTCTCCAGAGCTTTATTAAATGTGTAAATGTAAAAATGAAAATCGACACATTTTAATGGTCGATATCAGTTAAAATACACATGTAGTGCACAAGTTTGTATTTACATATAACTATTTTATTTACTATACTGCATTAAAGTATATTGTAGCTATTTTACCGACAGTACTATCATAACAATTTTATCTACTATATCATACTATTCTATAACTTACTGTAGTATAATTTGCTATGCTAAAGTATACCAATTTTATTGGTTATAAGTATTTAATCTCCCTACTATACTAAACTATACTATACTGTACTGTATAGCACTATGCCGTGCTACACTACACTACACAAGACTATGCTATAATATATTGTAATATATCTCCACTGTGGAAGGGTGATACAATGAAACTAAGTGCACTTCTGTGTTAGTCGTGACTGCCCTAATGTACAATGTGAATTTGGTGAAAATCTGAGAACGTCAAATTTTTTCACCCCCAAAAAATTGTGGGTTTTTTTGGGTGAAAAATTTAATGTTCTCCGATTTTCACCAAATTCACACCATGAGTTAGGAAGGTCAAGACTAACACAGGAGTGCACTTAGATACGTCCCAGCAGAGATCTGAGCATCTCATTTCCAATATATTAACCTCAATACAATATACAGGTATATACGTGCAGTGAATGAGTTTTTCCAGTGTTTCTGCAGGCATAGTGGTAAAAAAAAAATACTTCTGGTTTAGGCCATGGTCACTTCAGGTTTAAACTGAAATCCAGATATAGATATGAACATTTCAACCACTAAACAGATAATGTCACTGTATTACACGTTTTTAGTGTGCATGTGTGTGCACTCACATCGATCTGAATCTGCACCAGAGCCGCTGCCACAAACGCTAATGCCGCCAGAAACATACCCACGGTCATCTTTTTCAGAGGCCTGTCACAGTCCCAACAAGAATCCACAATTATGAACCAATCCATCTAGCATTTTGAGCTTAGTGGTGTGAAGGAGAGGCTGATTCTCCCAAAAAATACTCACGTGAAGTTCAGACCACATTTCTTTATAAGAGGATAGACGAGGCTGTCCACGATGGGGACCATCACCAGGATCAGGATGGGGTTCACAGTCTGCAAGAAATGAGGTCAGGCATTCTGAGATTATCTATACCTTTATATCACTTTAAATGTTTATATAGGATTTAGACTACAAATGCATATACTATAATAATATCAGTGAACATCTTTACCTGCATCTGATCTGGCTGGACGGTGAAGAAACCCTGAGGAGAAAAAGCAAAAAAATTCTCATTATTTATTTATTTAACATATTATTATGATGTTTTATTTATTTAATAACAAGGTAAATCCTGCATTAATAAGTGTTAATAATCATTTTACTGTCTGGATTTTTCCACTTACATGATTGAAACTACTAAATTGTTTTCTTTTTTTCAGTGTTGATTACGGAGGCACAAATTTCCCTTTTTAAAACATGCATTATTTATATTTAAAAAATTCTCACGTCAGTACTTAAGAGTGACTTACGAAGTTGCCGTTCATCGTGGTGGCCTGCAGAGTCCAGCGAGAGCCCTGCACACACAGAAGATAATTTCATTAAAACATGTACATGTACTATAAAACTCTAATGTGTGTGTGTGTGTATGTGTGTGTGTGTGTGTGTGTGTGTGTGTGTGTGCACGTGCTCTGACCTGCTGATCGAACAGAGCCCAGAACATGGGTAATGGGATGTAGAGGAACAGAACCTTCAGCACCATCTTCACCTGAGCAATCAGCAGTTTCTGGATAAATAAAAAAGTGAATTGTAATTTAAGTTCAGGACTTTTCATGCAGGACATGTTGTTTTTCATTAGTAGCTCTGAAGAGTGGATTTAGCTATTAGTGAGGACCAAAATGTCCTCAAAATGTGTCGTGTCCTCACACAAAAAAACAACTTTTATTAAAAAAAAAAAAAAGGACTAAAGGAGCCAAAGGATTTCCTTTTGGTTACTGAGGTTAGGTTCAGGGTTAGATTTAGGGCTAGACTTAGCATTAATTAGCTCCTGTAAGAATTAAGTTGATGGAAGGTGTGAAGTTGATATGTGTGTGTGTTAGTTACTGTACATACGTCATATTTCTCTTCAGCCCAGTCCATCCAGTGCTCTCTCTTGGGATAGCTGCTACTGCGGTGCTTAAAGCGATTCTTAACGGCAAACTGAGATGGAGACGTGACAGACTTAGCATTATTATGTTTCGAATAAAGTAGCGTTAGCTCTAAAATGCTACAAACTACACCTTTAATCTTTTATTTCTTAACACAGGTGATTATTTAAAAAAAGAAATACTCCAAAACAATAAGAAAACAACAGTAAGACAGTATACTTGGAAAGTCTAAGGGCACTTGTTAAAGTTAAAGTTGTTTGCAAACTTTATGAAGCTTGAAATATGTATCATTGCATTCTTTCAGAGAGGAATTTCGTGGTTTGTGTATCTGTGACGGTGCATGAATATGACAAAACCTTCACGGAAGTTTCCAGAACTATTTTTTTTTTTCTGTATTGCTTTAGAAGATCAAATGTTGGATAAAAACCAGGTTTAGTACAGCAAGACTTTCTCTTTATTGTTAGAGTGTAACGGTGGAGTAGTTGTAAATTCGCGTTATGATATGGTGGATAGAGATTAGTGCCGGACTATTTGTACTTTAATACTACTTTAAGACTCACCCCAATGCACTTGCACACCTCCAGCATTATGTTGCCTTTGGGTGCAGCTTTGATGTACATGCTGCTGCCCGCAATGAACACCACTACACACACACACACACACACACACACACACACACGAGAGAGAGAGCGAGACGAAGCTACGGTTAAAAGCACCCCACTGTGTCTAACAGCTTCATTATAAACCGAGTGCCCTTACCAAGAGCGACAGCCATGAGAGCCGCAGGGACGCCGAACGCCAGAGGATAACATTTCTGCTGCGAGTTCATGCCACACTCCTGAGCTGTAGCAAAGACAAGCAGGAAGGAGATCAACCTTTGGGTTCATGTGATCACAAATCCTGGCTTTTTAAAACACACACACATACTGTATACATACACACACATACTGTACACACCTCTGAGGATTGGTGTGATGACGGTGGAGAGCAGACTGCCAGCGTTGATTGAGAGGTAGAAGATGGAAAAGAAGGTGCTTCTCTGCTTCTCCTGGATTTAAAAAAACAACAACAACAACAGTTACAGCTGATTTTTAAAGCACTGAAACTGTAAATTGAGTTTTTTTAGACTTCAACAGAGTTTTATGGTGTAATGGATTTATGACGGTGCGTGTTATGTCTCGGTAATGATCAGTGTGCAATACTTATCAATAATCCTCCATATGCGGTATTTAATCTTTATTACACGAAACTTGCGCTCTGATAATGACTAATTGGTGCAAAGTACTGTAATAAATCGTGCTTTTTTCGAATCCATAATGCCGACTTCAGCTTCCGGGTTTAAAGTGCTCTAATTCGTGTGTTTATGTGACGTTTAACTCCTTATCATACCACAGCGCTGTGACAATTCAGTAGTGCTGTATTAATGCGCTAAGTTATCGTTTCTATAGTAACAGCTCATTCACAGGGATGTGTATGGTGGACGCTCCACTAAAATAAACAGGTTTGTGTAATCGTTGATATGGTGAAGTTTTCTGTAAGGAGACATTTATGGAAGGAGTCTCCAGTGTCAGCAGTAAGGCAGCAAAGGACAGAGGAATTTACGGTTTTTTGTGGACAAGCTGTGTGTGTGTATGTATGTGTGTGTGTTTTGTCTTATTAATTTCATGAGAGAGATGGAACAAACGTTTATAGCTGCTCTAAGGTAAGTGAGAACAGGAACTAACCTTGGCAACATTAAATGGAGCCACAAATGTATGTTATTTCATTTTTTAAAAATTGTAATCACTGGAAGAAATTGCTGTGGTATAATACTGATTACTAATAACTAATATGAAAAGTGTGCAGTTATGAGAGCTCACAAACCTGATGGTCCTGAAACTGATCCCCTCCAAAGGCAGCTACGCAGGGTTTGATGCCTCCCGTCCCCAAAGCAATAAGAAGCAGACCCACCATGGACAAAGCACTGAATTCAAACACAAACCGGAATTTTGAGTAAGAACGTACTGATATGTGCAGTGTACGAACAAAGCATTCATCTTTTCACAATTCAGGAAGTGCTCTAAGTGATTAAATATGGCGAGTAGACGGGGTCAAAAGACTCAGAGGCAGCATCTACCTGCGAAATCACAGACGTGTCGATTCCAGTCAGACAAAAATGATCAATTAGCAGTCCATAATTTGATTTGAAATTTTCTCAGTGGAAGTGGGAGAAAAACAGTAAAGAGGCAGATCTTAAATGACATAAAATTCCGCCATGTCCCAATGGAAATCCAATCCTGACCGAATAGGGATCAGGTTGTTTACATGTTTAATAACTCACACGTGGAGGGTCATGTTGTCAGGAGTGCCGTCCTGGTTGGAGTCTGTCATGTCATGGACAGCGCTGATGGCCATGACGCCTTGTCCGACAGTGTACACGATGGAGAGATACACTATTGTCCTGGAGAGAGAGAGAGAGAGAGAGAGAGAGAGAGAGAGAGAGAGAGAGCGAAAGAGAGGGAGAGAGACCAAGAGTGAGAGAGAGAGCGAAAGAGAGAGAGAGCGATAGAGAGAGGTCAGTATAATTTTTTTGCTTTTATTTATAAAATCTTTTGAAATTCAGTTTAAGTTTAATAAGCTTTTAGTGCAATTTTGCTACTTTCTTTTATTTATTTATTTATTTATTTATTTATTTATTTAGAGATATTTTTATTTAGCTTTTTATTTACATGGTTTTAGGTTTAGTGATTTTAGGTCTGGGGACACACTGAGGGATTATAAATTGAATATGAAAATGCAGTTATGTTCAAATAAAATAAAAATGGATCCTGTTATTGTCCATGAGAGTCTTTTCAGAACAGTTTATAAAATGAGGGAATATTTCAAAGGGGTTTATAAAGTTATACAGAATAAATAAATAAATAAATAAATAAAAATATATAATGTGACTTTTTCCCATACTTCTTGCAAGTTGCAAAAAAAACCTCACACTACTGTTTTATGTTATAAAGAATTTAATTTGCCGTTCTTTATTAGTTTAATTAATTTAGGTGTCATTTTTTACTTCATTTTAGTATATTTTATTTATAGTCTATGGGGTCGTAGTGAGCCTGGAGCCTATCCCAGGGAACTCGGAGCACAAGGTGGGGAACACACCCTGGATGGGGTGCAGACTCATCTCAGGGAACAATCACACACACACACTCACACACTACAGACAAGTTAGTGATGCCAATCAGCCTACAGCACATGTCTTTGTACTGCAGAGGAAAACGGAGTACACGGAGGAAACCCCCGAAGAGTCGGGAGAGCATGCAAACTCTGCACACACAGGACGGAGATGGAATTCGAACCCCCAGCCATGGAGGTGTGGGGCAAACATTCTAAATACTATTTGTATAGCATTTTTTTTTTTAAAAAAACAAACATTTTATTTCATTGTAGTATATAGTTAGACTTTGAGTTTAACAATCCTGGTATCTGTTCATTTCTCCACCATACTGATGAAGAACTGGCCACAAAGCTTATATACCGTATATATTTTGCTCAGTGCTGGATAAATATTAGTTACATGTCCTCTCACTCACTTAAACTTTCCCAGCCAGGAATCGGCTATGATGGCTCCCAGGATGGGCGTGAGGTAGCACAGAGCCACGAAGGTGTGGTAGATAGTGGTGGCCAAGTCATCATCCCAACGCAGGAAATAACGGAAATACAGCACCAACACGGCTGCAGATGGAGAGAGAGAGAGAGAGAGAGAGAGAGAGAGAGAGAGAGAGAGAGAGAGAGTAGGGGAGAAGAAAGGTGAGAATAGATGAAAGGAGGCAGGATGGTGAACTGATATTCAAGTTGAAAAAAAGGTGAAATACTGAGGAGTGCAAAAGTTTGTACACACTTTGACAAATATTTAGTGCGTTCATTCCTTAATTATTCTACACAACAGACATGCAAATGTCTAATAACTTCTCGTTAGCCTTTATAAACGCCTCCAATCTCTTAGACTTTGATGTTTTTTCTTTTCTTTTCTTTTTTGCTCTTTTTCACATTCACATTTTATTACTTCTTGCAATTTAAATTTTTTTAGTTTAATAAATTGTTAAATATATATTTCCTACAGAATTCATGCAGGATGCAACTCCAAGTTTTTTTCTGAACTTACCTCGCATGCCATAGTAGGAAAAGCGTTCGCAGAACTCATTCACGACGATGAAGAAGATGCTGAGAGGGTAGCCACAGCACTCCGTCTGTTCACGGGCAAAAATAATAATTCAATTCAATTCTCTAAGACATAATACAGTACACGGTATTGGTTCTTTAAAATTTTTTTATTTCACCTTGGATTTGGTCTGCTTCTCTTTTCTCTGCTCATTGTCTATAAAGTAAGATAAAGTGTGTTCAGATTTTCAGATTGGACATTTCAGACTGGACCTACTAATGTAAATGGGCACATTCAGTTCAAATAGAATAGAATGAATACTGACACAAAGATAGGCTAACACAATGAAACAATTTTAATAAAGAACATCATGCTTAACTGATAAAATTTAAGTTGAAGATAGTCAATCCAAGCCTTTATGCTGTAGTTTGTCACCTGGACCACTCACCTGCCATGTTTCCTGTTGTCTCTTACTCCTCACTGAGGGATATCCTTTATTACACCTCTCACACACTCTCTCTCTCTCTCTCTCACACACACACACACACCTCCTGTGGTCTGAGCACCTGGGGAAGCAGGTAGTGGGGTTTTATATATAACCTGCATCATAAATCCTAATCAGGCAGAGAGGACTGTGGACTGTGGACCCCATTTATGGCTCAGAACATCTGTGTGTGTGTGTGTGTGTGTGTTTGTGTGTGTGTGTGTGTGTTTGTGTGTAGGGCGGGGGGCGGGGGGCGGGGGGCGGGGGGGGGGGTCGACTGATAGATCACTTGTTATTACATCGTGAAGAGAGGAACATGTGATATCAGCTGTTGGGCTAATGAATACATTTTTACACTTGAGTGCAAAAGTCCCCCCCCCCCCTCGCTTTCTGGTGGGAAAAAAAGAAAAAAAAACGGGCCTCTATGACAATGACAGTTACAACATACAGCTTAAGTATTACAGCAAGAGTCCCAATCAGCAGTTATGTTTATTATGTTCGAGCCGGTTGGCATGCTCTAGTCAATTTATTTCACTGTGCCTCAATTTATTAATATCGTTTTATTTCCTTTATGATTGTGTTAATGGTGTTAAACGTCTTGTTGGTTATAAGTGTGTGCAAACTTGTAAAGCACTGTATATTGCTGTACATAGATTTGTCCATTTGTAATCTCTATTAAAGAAGGCTGTGTTTATGGAAAAGTGTTTACACATGGATATAAACTCATGCCAGGTTCATTAAGATATACACCTGTACATTGTTTAACCGTAATGCTGGATATCTAATCAAACACCGGACTCGTCCTTCATACATGGCCAAACATCTCGACTACAACTGAGAGATGGCGGTAATTCGAGGTACACCATGAGACAACAATCAATTTAACGAGATCTGGATCTTAAGGATGTTTCTTCATTGTTACACGCGACAAAAAATGTGCATAAAAATATGTTTAATACTGAAACAATCCGACAACATAATAGTTTTGAATGGGATCATTTATGACGCTTTTTTTTCCTCAGGTCTAATATTATTTAATTTAGTCTAATTTGTTCTTCCATTTCTTTGTTTTCAGGTACTTTCTTTGTTCAAGTTCAAGTTCAAGTGGCTTTATTGTCATTTCAACCATATATAGCTGGTACAGTACACAGTGAAACGAAACAACGTTCCTCCAGGACCATGGTGCTACATAAAACACCACACTAACTACATGAGACACAGAACTAAATAAGATCTACAAACATTCTACATAAAGTGCACGTGCAAACGTGTGCTAAAAACACACGTCTCGATGGTTCATTTGCACAAATTATAAGAAACTTTCTTTACTTCTCAATACTACATTGGGTTATTAATTAAACAGGATAAAGTCGTGATGATGATGTTGATGTTGTGACTTCAGAGTCACGCAATGAATTCAGGCTTTTTAGCAAAATGCTAGCTGACTTTTTATGTTGTGTACAGTAATTTAGTGTTAAAATGCACATTTACACCATAAACACACCACATAAAATGGTTGCACAAAGCACAATTTAGCTTTTTTCCCCCTTTGCCATAGTGTTATTTTGGTATCATGCTTATAGAACATATTTATACAAAGTTCATTGAGGTTGACTTATTTTTTTATGTTTAAAAAGATCTTAAAATATGACAAACACTGCAAATACATACTTTTTGATCAAGAAAAACTGATATATATATATATATATATATATATATATATATATATATATATATATATATATATATTTTTTTTTTTAGGGTAAAATTGAGAGACACAATTGTAGCACAATTATTTTATTTTTATTAAAAAGAAAAAGGCATTTTAAGACATTAATATATTACAGAACTGTTCAAATTCAAACATGTGCCATTGCATTAAATAAAAACTGCATCGGATACAAAACCAAATGCGAATACGCGAAAGATAAACAAACCTGACGAAAGTTTAAAAATTGTAACGTACATATGCTGCATCTCGTCTCCCTCTTTGGCAAGAGACTTACGAATAAAATAATAAAATAAGACACAATAAGACATATATTGCACAGATCAAGGTTTGCTCCTTTGCTCTTCATGCTGAAAATGTTTTAAAAGGACACTGAGATGGAGATGGAGACTGTTCTAGGAAAATAATCAACAACAAAGTGGTGTCATAAAGCGAATAAGTTGCAGTTGATTATTTTCCTATTTTACTTCTTAATATTCCTATTCTAAGTGTAAAAGTTTAGTGTTCTCAAAACTTTGGAAAACCTGATTGGGGTTCTAAGAGAGGAAAAAAATCTATTAGAGGTTGGAGCAAATATTTAAATTTCTTTCATTTCGGTTTTAATCACGTGACCCTAACTTTGTCTTTGTTATCTAAAACCATATCGGATCAATAATTCCCATCGTCCCAGCTCCTCTCCTCCTGCTACGTTATGTTTTCCTACTTCCCGTCTTCCACTTTAAGGGTTCGAAAGGTCACACTGAGGAGGCAGAGCTGGGGGCGGAGCCACCTGGGCTGCCACTAATGACCTTAAAGATGTGCAGCGAATCAGAGAGCGAGCCCTTCGTACCATTTTCCAGCGCAGAGATCTGAGAAAAAAATCGGAAACAGGAAAGTTTAGAACTTAAAGGAAAACGGATTTTTTTTAGAAATAGTCAAATGTTCTGTAAAAGAAGTTTTGTTACCATCCCATCTGCACAGGTGTGCACAAAAAGAGGGAGAATGTGAGAGTTAAATCACTTAAAACACTCTCGATACTGAACAATCCAGTACAAGGTGCAGAGATGATTGGAGATGCTGGGATAACATGATGGAAATGTAAATCATTTCTAAAGCGAACCTCATGAAATATATGTAAATCATGCTAACACGCGACGTTATTTCCCATAATCCAACATCAGGAATGTAAATCGATCAAATCCATGAATTTTTTTTCATGATTTTCACAATCGAAAGATTATATTTTAAATCCTTTCTTGATAGTTGCCGCTTAAATTATCAACGTTAACGATGCCTCAAATTTGAATCAGCAGATTATAATAAGTAGAACAAAAACATTTGCTGTTTTTCCCCACTATAACCTTATCTTAAGTTATTCCAAAGCACAATGTTGAGCAGTCCCTTCAGGAATTTGCAGAAATTACCACAAAATAAAGCTAAAAGGCCTCATTTACCAACAAACATCACTGCGAAAGACAATTTTGTGCAGTTGCGATTTCGCCAATTCCAGGTATTTGTTCCGCAAAAAAAACTCAGCAAGTTGCATCGCAATTAAAAAAAAAAGCCACAGCAAGGTCAAGTATGTTTAGCTGCAAAAATCACAAAAAACTCTGTGAAATCCTGTACGGACTTCCTGAATATCGGGAGCTAAACAAAACTGCATAATACTGTATGTCTGTTTAACGTAAATAGAGTTTTATGAAATATAATAATCACTTTGTACATCCACAGTATGATGGATACACTCATAAAGCACGTAGCTAGCAAACGGTGTACATTAATCCTGCTAATCAGATCTGAAATCTAGATGTTTGATATCCTTGATATCAAAGTTGAGAAATGAGTAAAGCTAAAAACATAAAGTAGCTGCAGTGAGTTCAATAATGCCCTCGTTATAATACTTAATAATAAACCGAAATCCCAGTTTAACCCATGTGTATTAATTCCAGTCTTATTCATCTACTACTGTTATTATGACAGTATGACATAAACAGTAGATTTGTTAATATAATTCTGTCCAAATAGGGCTAAGGTTTGCTATGTGTTACAGTGGCTTTAAATCAGTGTGTGTCTCTTTATGTGTCTTTGAGTGTGTGTACCTGTTCGTGCATAATAAGCGACAGCTCTCTGGTCAGGTCTCTGTAGCTGGCCTTCATCTCATCGTGATACTCCTGCTGATCTTCCTTTATCAGCCTCTCGTTCACACTCAGAGCCTGGCCACAAGCCTCCACAAACTGCCTACAGACACAACACACACACACACACACTGTCCCGTAACCCTATTTGGACGGGATTAGATTTATCTCGAGACTTGTGAATCGGCCATGTTGGTGATTTTCTCCCTAGAAGACCTAGATGCACCTAGGGTCTTCAAACGGAGTTAAGAAGACGTGTATAAGAAACAGAAAGTTGAGACATGTACCTGAAGACCTCTTTAAGCTGTTTGACTTTATTGTCGGGGTATTTTTTGGCGCAGGCATCGTCGAGGAACGCTCTCGCATAAGCAAGTGGTCCTGCGTTTACCTAATGAAAGAAACAACACTGTATTAGGTTCACTGATGTATGTGTGTGTGTGTGTGTGTGTGTGTGTGTGTGTAAAACTCATACCTGTACACTGATACTGCCCTGCAGTTTGAGCTGCAGATGGATCATGTCCACCTCAGCGGCTGCACACAGAGCTTTCAGCTCCGTCACTTTGGCGCTCATCTCGTCTATGGCCACTTCTATAGGACTGAGATCTGTGTGGTGCTGATACATCACCGCTATACGCTTCTTCACGTACGGGAAACACTGAGTGGCTGAGAGAGACAGAGAGAAAGACAGATTTTTTTTCTTAGATTTAAAATATATATAAATATTTATTTAACAAATGATTCAAAGACAAAAGACAAAGCTGGAGAGGTAGAGGCAGAGACAGAAACGAGAAGAGACAGAGCGAGAGAAGAAGAGAGATTGGCAGAATAAGAGAAAGGGAAAGACAGAGACATAAGGAGAGTGAGAGACAGAAGAGGACAGAGAGATAAGGAAGGAGAAAGAGACAGCTAGAGAGAAAAAGACACAATGGGAGATAGTGAGACATGCAGGAGGAAGAGAGACACAATGGGGGGAGAGAGAAGGAGACAGAAAGAGTGAGTGAGACAGAAGGAGAGTACGAAAAGTTGAGTATAACAGGTTCTGTGATTAAAAGTTTCCTGTAATCTCGGCTGTGATTGGTCCACAGTCATGGAATTTATTTAGTGACATCATTAAATAAAAGCTCGTACAGTTTGTAGCCACGCCCCTAAATCATTTTTACACAGAAGTACTGAGAATACATAATACATAATACATTCTTAATATATTTGACATAAATACACAAATCTGTGTAATGAGAATCAGCAGGAGCTGAAAAGTCTGCTATACAATAAAACGTCTTTTTATACTTGTTGCGTCATAAAATCTGAGTCACTTACGTCTTCATAATCAAAGGGGTCTTGCAGTTGTTTTTATGTACTGTAGTATTATTTAATATAGTAAAAATGTTTCTTGAAAAGATGAACTCATGTGAGGGGAAAAAAAACACTATCAACAAACCTTCCAGTCATGTGAATGTGAGAGATATAAAGTACATGATGTGCTGCTTATCGTACTGGACTTCCTGCTATTGTGCTACACTTCCTGTTAAAGCTAGGGATTCAGCTGTGTACATGTATATAAGCAGGTGATCACGCTTGCATTATTGCTATTTGTAAACTTTTGCATTTAAAGCAAATTGTACTTGAGAAGCCATGCTCATTGGAGCTACACTATGTTCATTAAAATAAAATAAAAAAACATAATGACTGCACTGATCGTCTCATGGTTTAATTCAGATGCCTAAACATGTTTTTCAGTTTTGAGCGGTCACATGATGACCGCAGTATGAACCGCTGGCGTCCATGCTATACGTCTATTCACACAACCATGGTGTCCTAATCAGATATTGATAAGCTTTGCTGGAAGCACAGCCAGATCATATAAGGTTGGAGACTTTGATTAAGTATGTGATTAGTTATCAGAACTGGTCAAAGGTTCAGGGACACCGAGATTGAAGTCACTGAAGAATCTGGCTTAGCAGGCGGTAACTATAAATGTATAAAAAGTATGACTTTTCCAATAACAGCATGTCCCGAAGCGGTTTATTTCTCAACGATTACATTTATTATTCATTAAAGAACAACTTTATAGCTGTTTATAGTTAAATATTTGGAACGTTCTGGAAATAAGTTAGTTCCTGTTATCACTGTCTTTAGTTAAATAAGTTAGTTCCTGTTATCACTGTGTATAGTTAAATAAGTTAGTTCCTGTTATCACTGTTTATAGTTAAATAAGTTAGTTCCTGTTATCACTGTTTATAGTTAAATAAGTTAGTTCTTGTTATCACTGTTTATAGTTAAATAAGTTAGTTCCTGTTATCACTGTCTTTAGTTAAATAAGTTAGTTCTTGTTATCACTGTTTATAGTTAAATAAGTTAGTTCCTGTTATCACTGTTTATAGTTAAATAAGTTAGTTCCTGTTATCACTGTCTTTAGTTAAATAAGTTAGTTCCTGTTATCACTGTCTTTAGTTAAATAAGTTAGTTCCTGTTATCACTGTTTATAGTTAAATAAGTTAGTTCTTGTTATCACTGTTTATAGTTAAATAAGTTAGTTCCTGTTATCACTGTCTTTAGTTAAATAAGTTAGTTCCTGTTATCACTGTCTTTAGTTAAATAAGTTAGTTCCTGTTATCACTGTTTATAGTTAAATAAGTTAGTTCCTGTTATCACTGTCTTTAGTTAAATAAGTTAGTTCCTGTTATCACTGTTTATAGTTAAATAAGTTAGTTCCTGTTATCACTGTTTATAGTTAAAAAAAGGTTAGTTCCTGTTATCGCAGCTATAATCTAAGTTTCCTTCTTATGGGTTTGCTCCGGGTTGGATAGGGTAGGTCTGTTGGTGATTCTAAATTGCTTTAAGTGTGTATGAGTGTGTGAATGTGTGGGTGTGTCCCATCCAAGGTGTATTCCTGGCTCACACCCAGTGTTCCAAGGACAGGCCACAGATCCACCCAGACCCTGACCAGGATAAAGCACTTTGAACAGCAGATGAATAAATCTATGTAATGAAAGCAGTATACAGTATTATTTTTATATATATTATATATTGTTTTGGTAATTCAATGACATATTTTCACTTGAAAAACTAAGCACAGTGATATCTGATTGGTTGTGATATCTCCCATTGCTTATTTGTTTATCAAACTCAACCAATTACCTGCTAAACCAATTTCACACCTAAACGTACGATCGAAGATTTCAGTTTAGACCTGAATGGATCCTGAATATTGAAGTAAGAGTTGTCAGGAACAGCGATTAGGCCAACTCACTGGTGAGGACAGTTCTGCGCTTGCACTGCTCGTCCACGCCCCCGTGCCTCTTTCCGCACTCGGTGAATGGTGTCTCGAAGACGAACCGGCGGATGTTGTGGTTCCTCTCGAAGTCAGTGCGTCTCTCCTCCAGCTCCTTCTCCTCCAGATAGGGGGTCACGTGTGTCACCTGGATGTAGGCGAACTTGGCCTCCAGGTCCTTAGGGTTCACCTAAGCAACAGGGGTAAACAGAGGGAATACGTTATAGCTATATCTATTTCAGGCATTTTACCTACATTTTGGTGCCCCATGTGAGGAGCTACATTACTTACAGTACAAATACTTCTGAGTGATACTTTTTTTTGCTGATTTTTTAGATTGGTTTATCACATTGTTGTGGTGTAGAATAGTTTGAATCATTTACTGGACACAATTATCTGGTGTAAGTTTAACCTTTTGCGATTGAGATATTCAAAGGTTTGCAATAGCTTTTTCTTAATGCAATATAAATATTTTCTAATCACGTGTAGGCTCATGATCTATGCTTTCACACATCGTCAAATTGTAGTTTTTCCTCGCTTTTCCACACAGAAAGCATGAAAGGCACAAACCTTTGCATTCAACGGCATTTAAAACTGACTACAGTAAAAGTGGCAAAAATATCATACTTTAGAGACAAGTCTAACATACTTAAGCACTCGTATCTCAGCTCTGGAGAGTGATAGGACAAAACCGAGTGCACTCCTGAGTTAGTCTTCACCTCTCTAATGCACACTGCAAATTTGGTGAAAATAGGAGAACATCATATTTTTCTAAAAAAAAAAAAAAAAAGAAGTCCTTTGTGGATTTTTTGGTGAAAAACTCAGCATTCTCTGATTTTTACCAAATTCGCAATGCGTGTTAGGGAGGTGAAGACTAACACAGGAGTGCACTCAGTTTCATTCTCTCATACTCCAGAGCTGAGATCTGAGGCTTCCATTCCAATATATTACATTCAGTAAAATCTACTGATTTGGTACCCACAAATTTATCACAAACATTTATCACAGATTTTCTGCCACAGGCCAGGGGAGGTAATCATGAGCAATTTGTCTGTAACATGACAAGCTGCCAATTTTTCTTTTTAACATCAAAAATAAATAAATAAATAAAGCAAGGCTGGTGAGGGAACGACTGTTTATAGCTGCTATAATGTAAGCGAGAACACGAACGAACTTGTGTCATAGATGTTTCACATTAAGTGTAATTATAAATGGATAAAAAGTGTGACATGTCGCTGTTTAATAAAATAAAACATTGTAAAAAGTGGCAAATTGATGTGGCACAAGAGGAGTAAAACACTTCAGGGCATGCTGTCATAGGATGAATAATCAATGCAGGTGTAATTTTGCTGAATATTTTCCTTTAACACATAGAGTATTATTCCTGATGAGGTGTGGTATCCATGAACATGACTGTGGATTTGCTCCAAAGTTATAAATATGGATAGTCAATAACATGCATCTGAAACTGACTAAAAGAAAAAAAAAAGAGTCGGATATTTGTAACAACTATCTTTAAGTTCTAAATGCTTATTAGTACAAGTACTAAACTGAGAACTTTCCACCTCTGCTTGTTAGGTGCTTTGGATGAAAAAAATGTAACTAAGAAATTAATGAATGTAAATGAGATCGCTTTGTGAGACTGCTTCATACAGTATGCCGTATGTGGCTGTCGGAGCGATCGCGTTCACGCTGCGTGCCATTTTTTAAAGACCTGCAGACACTCTGAGGTGAACACATTTCGTGTATGATCTTACCCTGCCAGAGTCCTGGATCATTTTGACGTTCTCCTGGCCGAACTTGTCAGAGTAGAGCTTATGCAAGCGTTGTGAGATCTCAGACAGAGGGGTGAACTTGGGTTCCTTATAGATATACTCCTTCCCATCTTCGTCTTCAAAGAAACCCTAAACATGACAGTTTTACCAGGGTTTGTTCAGTCACTCTGGAGACGCGTTAGAGCCGTGACACACCAAGCCAACGCTGAATAACCTGCTCCAGAGACTGCTAATCAGAGTCGACAGGATCAGAAGAGATTTTTAATATAACTACCCAGTACACCTAGTGTGAAAGCAGCCGAAGAGTTGGCTTGGTGTGTCAGAGCCCTTTCACATCGAAATCAAAGCAAAAGGAGGCACATGAAAATGCTGAAAGCTGAGCTGATTAAGACTGATCTGAGAAATTTGAGAACATCTGAGATCTTTCTGTTTATCAGCTCTGGTACTCAAGCTGTACTCTGGGTTGTACTTTGGGTTAAAACAAGAATTCTGGCTGAATTCATGTGAAAGTTCAATCATCCAGATGCAACTGACTCAGGATTCCATTTTAACCATCATTCATAATTCAGAACCATAATCGTTCTCGAGTTCAATCGCCTACTACACTATACATTACATCAGTTTTTGCTCGGTGGATTCATTATTGTGCACAGATGTTTTCGGAATCAGTAATGTGAAATGCACGCAAAATAAAGTTTAGCGCGTACGGTTCTAGTAAACCCGGTCATTTGCGGTTAGACATACGGTGAGGGTCCAAAAGTCTGAGACCACATTGAAAATCTGGGGTTTTGTTTTTAAATTGGAAATTGGAGATGCGAGTCTCCCTGAGTTTGTGTTAAAGCGCACCTATTATGGTTTTGAAACGTGCCTAATTTTATTTTAGAGGTCTCATACAATAGATTTACATGCATCCAAGGTCAAAAACACTTTAATGTGCTCATAATTTCGTTTCATAAAGCTCGTGATGTGCTGCAGCATTACATTTTCCCCCCAGTGTCACAAACGACTCACTAAATGATCCGTTCTAAAGGATTCATTCTAAACTCCTCCTTTCAGAGCGCATACTCTGCTCTGATTGGTCAGATGTCCCAGTCTGTTGTGATTGGTCTACCGCTGTCAGAGTGTTTCAAAAAGGAAACGCCCACTACCATAACGAGTTTCGGCTCCGTCTGTCAGCGAGCAGCCGATGAAGACCAGAGGCGGGGCTTTTTGTTACAAACCTACGTAGGTTAGTACAGGAAGTAAGTCTGGAATCACTAACGACTCATTTCAGCTGTTCAGAATCGCTTCCTTCTTTTGGGATTCAATAACTCCATTTGTCGTGCGCTTTGATTTTGAAACTTTGCAGACTTTTTACTTTCACAAACAGCTCTATAACACGCTACATGAAAGGTAATATTAGAAAATCCATAATAGGTGCACTTTAAATTGAAAAAGCATGCCAAAGAGAAGCGTTTTCACTAGTGTTCTCAGACTTGTTGACATCGGATGCTTTTGTCATGTCATTTGTGTGTCATGCATTTAACTAGCTAACTAGCTTGCCATATGTTATTATATTATGTTAATTAGGTGTCCAGGCAGCCAAAACAGGGACTAGGAGGCACACTGGAGATTCAGAGGGATTTTGCCCATCCCCGTGATATCCGATTTGTTAATCCAAGTTTAAAATGAAACGGTACAACCCGTCTTAACCTGTCTTAAAATGAAACCCTGCTTGATCTAACACTTGTTGGTTTCCCAGCACCACAGTTTCTCGCCATGTTCCTGGAAAAGCGTCTAGTTTATGGTTCCGCTGCGTGCTGTAGGTCGCTCCGACCTCACGCTTCTGTCTCTCTGCAATACATTATGCACCAGCGCAAGCTTTCAGAAGCACTAATGGGGATTAAAGAGAGCACTTTCACTATATACATAACCTCTCTGGAGTCAACAGCAGAGTGGTTTCATGGGTCATAAAACATAAAGCATTACTGGCTCAGCTGGAGTGTACATTAAAGCGGTAGCCCGGCTTTTTAATGATGGCGGCTGCAAGCGTGAGCGTGAGCGTGAGAGAGTTTCCATTTTTAAAGTCGAGTGAACGCCGAGCGGCTACAAACGAGTGAGCTTGCATCATAAGTGCATTATGACGAGTTATGAAAGACATCAGCACAAAGAGAAGCTAGGCTTTTTTGAGAAGGTGAGCAGGGAGGCCAGAGATGGCCTCATTAACAAAAACAGCGCTGAATGTGAGTCACACACACACACACACACACACACACAGACACACAGAAGCAGTTCCTGCAGCACCACTTACCGCAGCCTTATGGAAAGAAAAGAGAAAGTAGAGAAGATCTGATTAAACCCAAAACCCGAAAAATCATACACAAGCTTTTAGTAAAGCAACCATGCAGACATGGAACTTCATTCTCATGCATACTACAAAAGAAATGAACGTAACGTGCATTTTATTTCACTAAATCACATTGTGTTTGCATGTGACCTCATGCAAATATGTATAATAAAGTTTTCTATTTAATGCAGCATCAAATGTCATTTAAAACCAAGATCCCAAATAAAGGTCCTATGGACACATTTTCTGGACACCGGTGCTGGATTTTTTGAAAATGCCATACCTGCCCAAAAAAAGCCACTCTGAAGAAGGTTCCCAGCAGCCTTTTCCCAGAATGCATCACTTCTATGACTTTGGTGTAAGCCCGGTGTAACATGTCATACAGGTGAGCCAGTTTCTGCATAAAGAACCCGATTATAAATATCAATGCGCTTGTATTGTTTCTATATAATCTTTGATATGGTACACACTGCTCTAAGGAGATGTTTATTTAACATTTATGAAAGGAGTCTCCCAGCGTGAGCACGATGTAACAGCCAGAGGTAACAGGACAAGCTGCATTTTCTTTCCTCTTATTACCTTCAAGACAAACTTAAACAGAGGCTGGTGAGGGAACGACTCTTTACAGCTGCTATAACTTAAGGGCTTAGTTGTTTCACATACATTAAACATTTCAATTAATGGATTCAAATAGAACATGTTCTTTAATAAATAAAACTTGGCGAAATGATGTGGTACAGGAGGAATAAGAAACTTGGGGACATGCTGTTATAGGAAAATAATCAACTTCAGGCTGGCAACAGTTAATCTGCTTCACATTTCTTGTGAGAACATAACGAGAGATGAATGACTAAAACTTAACTGATGTCTATTCACTTTTGTGTGCGTGTGTGTGTGTGTGTGTGTGTGTGTACCTCAAAGTCCCTACGCTGTTCGTAAATGGGGATGACGAGTTTGTAGATGTCTGAGATCAGCTCGTATCGTTCGGCTTTCCACAACCCATCAGCACACTTCTCTAATAACTCCATCAATACCTCCTAAAAATCAATGCACACAAACATCCAGACCTTTCAGCACTGTTAAATGAGAACCAAACTCCCGCTTCACTGCTGCAGCACCCGGTGTAAAATTTCAGCAGTGCACAGCTCACAGGGATTACAAACGGCAGTTATGTTGTCATTCCACACAAGAGACATCTTTACACACAGCACGAAATCGATGTGTTTTCCCGCCCTCTTTTGATTGACAGGATATAATCAGCCCTGATCATTGGATGTTTTTAAATTAATGGCCGATAGCCGGTAGCATGAAAAATAGCCTTTATCGGCCGATACTGATTATTGGCCGATACATCGGTGAATCTCTATACATACTGTACCTTTTATCTTCGTAATAAGCTCTTAGGAGCACTAAGCTGTGGTATTAGTATGTAATCAGGGTGTGAAGTGAAGGGATGTGAGGGAGTGTCTACACAGTAAAATCCCTAGTGTTGAATTAACACCCAGAGTGTTTATTTGACTCCAATGGACTTATATAAACACTGTAGGGTATAAATTCAACACTGGTGATTTTGCTGTGTATAAACAACTGACAGAACGGTGACGTAAACACAAACATGCATTCCGCAGTTTTCCAAATAACGCAGTTTTCCGAAGGGAATACTTTGCTCCTGAGGTCACGGCCTAAACCATAGTTTTTCTTTTTATCACATTCTACAGGTTTTTTCCAGCTTATTTGTGTTATTACTAAGAAAACTAAATTGACTACTGCACCTTTAAAGGAAGACATTACATCATGAGCTGAGTTCTATTTCATGTCAGTGTTAATCTGAACCCTGTGAAGTTTCATGCCAGATTTCAGATCATGTGACACGTCACAGTGCAGATAATTAATCTCGACCTCGATGAGCAGGAAGTGCAGGGTGGTCTAGAAAACCTGGAAATTCGAAATGAATCGAATTGAAGATATTTCAGTCCTTCTTTCTGTGAAGGCAGACGCGAGAAGGAGAACTGCAGGATAAGACAAGCTCACATCTACAGTATGTTCTGCATAATCAAGCAAAACTACAACTGCTGAACTTCTGTTTCTTCGTCACTGGCGAACACTGGCGAGTTAAAGGCCTTTAATGCTGGCACTGATAAGATAAGAAACCTCAGGGAACATTTCCTACAACACGAGTGAGGATTAAACCATGGAGTTGTTAATTAATCTCATCTCAATAACACTTCACAGCGCTGTTTTCATTACGCAGACTTGACCACAACCCGACCTCGTTAAAGTGCACGTCCTGCATTCCCACGTCCTCCAACATGGCCGCCTCATCGTTGATGTTGGGGGTGATGATGCTGAATGCCGAGCAGCCCTCATGGAACATTCCTGTGACGAAATGGCAGGATAAACATTTATCAGAGGACTGATTTGGATTAAAATATTAATAAAAATAATAATAACTCTCCAAAGCAATCTTAAGTGTGTTATATAAAATTATATCAGGTTTCATGACTGCTATCAGAGTTTTTATGATAATGTTTAATAACAGGGCTATTGAAAACACACACAAACACACACACACACACACACGTGCGTGGTCGTGCTAGATATGAAGTGTCCATTCAGGACGAGTGTGTATTAGACCTGCTATCAGCCTCATGTAAATTGCAGGTGTTATCAGTAGAATTCACTGAATTCCACATTGATGTCTGGAGACGACCCTTGTACATGAGTAGTGTGTGTAGTAAGTGTGTGTGTGTGTGAGAGGGGGTGGTGGTGTATTTACAGTCACGTCCATAATTATTGCCATCATTCATGTAAATGATTAAAAAGAAGACTGACAGTAGTTAATATATGATTAAATAAAAAAAGAGCATTAATTCAAATTAAAATTCAATAATTGTGGAATAAAAATCATTACTCTGTTAATATAAACAGAGCGAGAGAGAGAGAGAGTTTAATAAATAATCATTTAATTTAAGAAATAATCATCAGGAACATCTCATATATTGTTTACTGGCTTTATAGAATGTGCCATAAAGTTGTATATTTAATAATGAGTAATTAAATGTCATATGCTTTACTGTCTCTATTTTATGACTAGAAAAATATCTCCAGTCATTCCAATTGCTAAAAGTCTGTGTCTTATCAGTGTTCCATCCATTTATGACCAGCACTTGACTGAGAGGAGAGACCTAGAAGAGTGTAAGGTGAAAGGTCTGTGTGCGTGTGTGTGTGTGTGTGTGTGGGTATGTGTGTGTGTATGTGTGTGCGTGTGTTTTGTATAGTACATGTTCATCTTATGAACATCAAAGTTGCTTAAAAAAACATGTCTGTTGATTCTGCTTTGGATTTTAGACGACACTAACTTGTGTTTATAAACAAATAAAGTTTTTAAGTAAAACAAATTTAACCATCAACTGTATTATACAAGGAATAATGCAAATAATAATATCCTTTAAATAACATCAATTCCAGCCTCGAAAAAAAAAAAATCTAAAATTTCACTTGCACCAATTCAGAAAAATAAAAATTAGTATGGATGTAGAGCGCTCTCCTGTGGCTCACCTTTCCTCTTCAGGTATTCAGCCACCAGCGCCGCCACGTGCACGTAACACATCGCTGCCTGTATGCCGAGGAAAACAAACAAACAAACAAACAAACAAACAAATAAATAAGCAGTACTTATTGGTGCACAGAAAGACTGTCAGTAGTAATTTAGCAGTTGGATAAATATCAGACTATTGTAGATGTTAGGACAGTTAGTTGTGTGTGTGTGTAGAGTACAGTCCATGCTGACCTCAGACAGATCTCCGTTCTTCACATGGATTTTGGCCATGCTGTCCAGCCAGGTCTTTCGCAGCTCTGGCGTGCTGGTGTAGGACTTGGCCAGACTGTACTGCAGGTCCACCAGCATCTCCGGATCCTTCTCGTGCTCCTTCATCTGCTCCGTGGCCATCAGCACCGTCCGGATCCGCTTAGTCAAGTCCTTCACGTCAGAGGGGAAAGCAGTGTGCTGGGACAGGGACAGAAGAGAGAGAACTAGATTTATAATAATAATAATAATAATAATAATAATGCTCTTAAATGTGGAACCTATATACTATATATACTAATACAGCAAAACAATCAGGATATAAGATTTCACAGACATGCCTTCATTATATATAATCTTATTAGAAATAACAAAAAGTCTTTCTGCATGTTATAAAATTGCATAATAACTTGTAATTGCCTGCATTTTATATTTAGGTAAATATTAAGTATAAAATATGTAATACAGACTTTTCTTATCATTCTATTTTTTGTAGATAAATTGCAACAACAACAAAAAAGGAGGGGTTACAAACTTTTGCACACACCTTTATTATGTAAGGGATACTCAAAAGAATAAAAATCTTTCATCTGAAACAAATCTATATTTCTAATATAAATGGTATAACAGCAAAATAAAATAATTTAGAGAATGATGAAAAACATTGGTTATAATGACTCATAGCCTCTTTATCCACCTTCATATTCTTGTCACTGTTGGCACAGTTGTTAATAACAGACAGAGACTGCTGGAATCGTGTTCCTCCGATCCCAACCACGTCCGCTATCAACTGACTGACCGCTATTACCACCTGAAAGAAATATTACACACGGAGTAAGAATGAATGATAATACAGTATGCATTATAAGATTGACATAACCTGTCCTAAACGTGTCATGGAGGATTCCATATATACGACCACATGTTGTCATGACCAATTTACATCCATGACTGCTGATTAAAGCTGAATGCACACGTGTACTGCTTTTTGACAGATAGAATACTTTTTTTTTACTTTGTCTGTTATAACATGTAATAACATGTCATATGTTAATTAAACATGAATTGCGCTCTACCTAAAGAGAACTGACTGTAGCAGAGATGAATGTGTCTCATGCTAGCAACATAACAGCAGGTATAATAATTACCAGCGTTGATACAATGACAGTAAGTCATTTGACATGCAATGTCTTTACAGTTCGTATCATCTCATGACAAGTACCATTTTGCAATTTGTAGGCTGTGAGGTAAAATGCGACCTAAATTTAATTTGTCTAAAACACAACCTACTTATATATATTTTTTACATGGAGTTGACATGCCTCACGAAGGCATACAAATTAGGCAGGCTCTGTTCTATACACATGAATAGCTAAATAATGAATTAAAATGTAATGTGCATTACTGGTATATGAGGCTTAGCACCTATGTTTTTGGTGAGGAGGCGTGTGTATATTAATTACATACAGCAAAAAAAACAAAAACAAAAAAAACCCCACAATACTGTGTGTATTAGTTCTGAGACATAATTTAAAATGTTTAAAAACCTGACTTTTCTCCTGTGGGCGTGGCTTATTCTGCTTTTTATTGCTATAACTATCAGTCCTTTCCCTGTGCTGTTCCGTCTCTTGCCTGTAGGTGAGTGCGGATGAAGGACTTCCTTTCCGTGTAATCGAAGTTGCTCTTCATGAGGAAGTAGACCAGGTGTGCGGCATCACTCCGGATTGAGCTCAGTTTGGAATTACAGCACTTTAGGATTTCATAACAGAGCCAGGCACACAGGTCAGCCCGGCCATCAAAAAATGTACTCGGGAACTAGGTGGGGAGGGGGAGAGATGGAGATCAGTCCAGGTGAGACAGGAAATGAGAACTGGGTCGCATTAGGACCACAGACATGGAAGGTGTTTTATAATGTACCTTGTGTATGAAGGCACGCAGTGAAGTGAAGATGTGCTTCAGCGCCATCTCTGATTGAGGGATCTGCAGGAAGCACAGGTGCACCTGGAAAACCTTCTTCATCAGCGGATTGTGTCCCAAATCAGCACACAGCTGCGTCTACAGAGACAAGGAGTAGCAGCATAGTGACTTTTACACTTGAACTCTTTTGTGTATAGTGTCCACGCTTGTCTATTCAATATCAGGCTGTTTTTAGTACAATATAAGACGTAAATATCTTCCAAAATCATTCAAGATCATTACTGTAATTTAAAAAAAGTTATTAGAAACAAATTAATTATAAAACAAAATGTGGCAGATTTAAAGAATATTATTGCTATATTTTAGATCTGAATATAAACGTGTGGTTTTAAAAAAAATAAAATAAACACATTTTCTTTTTATATAATGTGTCATTTTTTAAAATCCTTATTTACTCATGGTTTTCCTACACATGGACCATTCGTTTATTTTTTTTTTTAATATAAGTGATATTTTGAAAACAGTCAAAATTTGTATTCAATTTTAGTGAATTAAATGCATAAATTAAAATATTTTCTTTGTATAATTTATGCATGAAAGTGTTCATTCATGTGCAATGAGTGAGACCTGTAATCTAGTGAATCATCTCATGGGTCAAGATGTCATCTATGACTAGAATATACACTACAATTTCCTCAAACCACGGAGTAGAGGTTCTCAACCTTTTGTAACTAAAGCCCCCCCAAGCCTCCCCTATCATGTGCCCCCCCCATTCCCCCCCCCCATATTGGAGGAGATCAGGTATAATGATTATCTATTCTATATAAAATCTATCTATATATAACCTAATATATAATCTGTTTTAGATAGATAGATAGATTTTTTTTGCTTTTGTGTTTTTGTACTTTTTTAAATTACTTTTCATAACTTTAATGATGTTTTTATAACTTATATGACTTTTATAAATGTATATAACGGACAGGTATGGAACATGAATTATCTTTTTGATTGACAAAGGAAGCACAGTAAAATCCCTAGTGTTTAATTAACACCCAGTGTGTACATTTGTGTCCAATGGACTTATATAAACACTGTAGGGTGTAAATTCAACACTCTGGGTATTAAATCAACACTGGGGATTTTGCTGTGAGGGTGATCTTGAAAATTTATCTTGTTTCTGAACACTTTAACTACTTTGAACAAGAGAACTATGCTGTATTAACGTGGACTATTTTAGATGCAAAACATGTTGCATTACAATCGTCTTACATTCTAAAAACATTCCCATAAGAATGATGTAAATTGGGATGAAGGGGCGCATCTCGTTATCCATGACATTGTTAAATCTCCGGCTCTCAGCCCCTCACAGAACAGAGCAGACGCAGAGAGAGGTGAGAGTGCAGCGGGATAACAAGATCTCATGCTTGCAGGACAGTACTGCCGACATTTGGAAAGTTGCTAAGGTTTGCCCAAAAAGTCGCTAGATTTGTCACTAGGCACTTTTTTTTGCTGAAAAGTCGCTAAAGGGGTCTG
Source organism: Ictalurus furcatus (assembly GCF_023375685.1). Taxonomy (NCBI): domain Eukaryota; kingdom Metazoa; phylum Chordata; class Actinopteri; order Siluriformes; family Ictaluridae; genus Ictalurus; species Ictalurus furcatus. The sequence continues at coordinate 11,169,975 of NC_071266.1, forward strand.
AATAGTGGCTAAGTTGGCAACACTGGTCTGCACTGACAGCTAGATAAAAGGCAGCTAAGCGCCGCCTCTCCCCAGCAAAAAGAAAATACAAAGGAAGAGGGAATGCGGGGTTTTTCATTTATGACATTCTATTTGAAAAGCAATAAAATACACAGAGTCCCCAAATAATACTTGCCTTTTCTTTTTGGGGGAAATTTGGATATTTAAAACCAAGTTTGTTGCCCACCACATTCCCATCCACCCATCGGACAAATTTACTAGTGAATCAAAAGTGTTTTTGAACTTTTTGAGTTAGGACTGCTCCTTCCCATCTGGAATATACTGTATAAAGGCTGTACCTTAAATCCCATGATGAAGATGCTGAGTGTGTCCAGGACAGTCAGACTCACTTCAGTGGAAACATTGGCCTCCAACAAACACACGTCAGAATCACCATGTCCATATGCTGTGAAAGAAATCACCGAAAGCCTGGCTCATATAAATCATGGAGTGATGTTGGGGAAAAAAAATCATATTGCAATACTTTAGGACTTCATGATAAAAATCAGGAAATTCGAACACAGTAACTACCAGAAATGCAAAAAGTAAGCATTTGTGCTTATACACGTGTACATGTATTTTTATTTCAAGATGGCGTCTTACTGTGATTAAAGGTGTGTGCACTCTCCATGTTGCTGAGCTGGTGTAAACGTGTGTGTAAGATCCCCGCTCTGTTACGAGACACAGGGAGAGTCAGTGACTTCCTGTCTGGAGTCATAAATCCAACTCCTTCCTGGTTCCTAGCAGAAATAAAATAAAAATAAAAAAAACAAACCATGTGAAAGGTCCCATCATATGTTGTGAAAAGACTCGATGAAGTCGTTACACACCACTCAGTCACAAAGGCAAAACACAGACACTACAATTTCATTAACTTGAAGATAAATGATTGGGTAAGTATGTCGTTTTCTCAGTTTTCTCAGTTTTAGTGTTTCCCTAATGGTTGCCTTTGTAATGCAGTGCTGTAGCATGCACAAGATTTATGGACTATTCTTTGGAAATCACCGACAATATGGCCACGTATATTAGGAGTCATTATCTGGAATCTTTTTTGCTGTGCTTTCACAGTCTGTGAGAAAGCAATCTGACTCTAAATCGACTCAACGGGAAGTGAATCAAACGTGCCATGTATTTTGGGTTGCTGGCTTGCTGTAGGGGTGAACTACACACTCTTCACCCAATAATGTTTATCCCCTTTTGGTTTGTTTAATTATGTGAAAGTTTACTGAAACTAAACAAAACCAAGCACCAAACCAGGTATCAAATTTCGCTCTAACTGCTTTCTAAAGTGCAAGCGCCATAAATAAATCAGATCATTTAACACACAGTTCAGCCAGAGGGTTAAAAACTGAGACTGAGCACAATGAAATGTTGAGAAACCACACACACACACACACACACACACACACACACACACACACACACACACAACAACACACACACACTGCAACTTTTGCTAGGCTGTAAATAATGTGTTAGTGAATGGTTGGTTAACATGCGGTTAGTATTCAGCCACTCAGCAGCACTCAGCTCTTACCCCGTGCAGGGACACCAGGAAGTTATAGGCAGCATTGACTAACTGTACTCTCGCCAGCATTTCAGCCAAGAACACACACACACACACACACACACACACACACACACACACAAAGTAGGACAGGATCATTCAGGGCAGCAATGCAAACATCTCTAAGTGCGTACGTGTTCCTTTTATATGGACTATACTGAACGTACCTGTTAATAAACCTCTTCCCCATGTACCTAAACTGATAGAGACACACCCTGAGTGACAGAAAAGAGAAAAACAACATCTCAGTGATGTTTCCTTGCTCGTATCAAATAGTCATTATGGATCCTGAGTGTTACACCCTTACTCTATCAGAGTGAAGAAGTCCATGAGCTCAGAGGGAGACGCTTTGTTCCAGTACGTGAATAATGCATCTGGGAAGAAAGAACAAGGAGGTCAAATGCAACAATTTGCCAACAAATTGTCTGCTGACACTGGAGACTCCTTCCATAAATGTGAAATAAACATGTTCTTACAGAAAACGTCACCATATTAATGATTACACATCTTTCTTAGTCCGTTTGTGTTATATGTTGCAAGTCCCTGTTACTACGGAAACGATAACGTATTAGAATGAGTGCATTAATATAAACGTGCACTACTGTCAGAACTGAAGAGTAAATTAATTAACACCTTCCGACCAATCACAATCCAGAATTCAACAGAGCTGGGACATAATATGTATAATATTTACTCATTTGATTGCATTAATGTTAAAGATAGCTTCAAATCTGATTTCTGTGGCTGAGTGAATGCCGAAGTGGCCAAAGTAGCAACCACTTGTCAGAATGATTAGACAGAAGCGGCGCTTCTGCAGTATCGATTTGTTCTGACTTGGGTATTTTATCGTGTAACGTAATCTGACTCCGTGCGTTTTAGGCAAGGAACATTGCAGTATGTGTCGAGTTCAGGGATTCTGACGAGGACGATGCAAAGCCTGTAAAGGTATAACCTACACACATACTCAACTTTATCGATTTTCAATATTTCTCTAATTCCACCGTGATTTACAGTTCTTATGCCATATACATGCAGTGTGTGTGTGTGTGTGTGTGTGTGTGTGTGTGTGTTCTTACCCTCAGACATGCTCTTCAGTACATGCAGAAAACACATAAGCAGATTCCTGATTTCCTCTCGGTCCAGTTTATCACAACGCAGAACAGAGCTCCCAGGAGCAGCTGCAGACTGGGTCTGTTAAACACACACACACACACACTTAATTAAAATCTATTTAATACCACACGGAAGCTAACCTCATTACATTACAACATAGTTTAGTAAGTAGGGATAAAACCCACTGCAAAACAAATGCACAGTCAACACACACACACACACACACATACACACACAGGGCTTCACTCCCCAGAAGGGGACACTCGGTAAGATCTACTTGTATGGATTTAGCAGCGATGTGTGTGTTGCTCTCAGAGACACTGGAGGTCGACAGAAGTGAAAAATCCATCGTGAAGCGTTTGGCTGCCCTGCTATTGGGGGCGGAGTCTTCTTGCTCCAAGGGGAGGGGCAGCACCATGAGGGTGTGTCTACGAGTGAACCTCTCCCTCTGCTGATTGGTCAGAGTTTAGATGAGGTGCAATATTAGGTGTAATTAATGAAATGAGAGAGCATCTTGGCTGAAGAGTAAATCAGCTGTAAAGAAATTCACTCTGAAAGGAAGGAAGAACCGAGGTCGGAGTTGTACCTTATCCACAGAGCTGCTCTTCTCGCTGTTCTTCTCAGTAAGGCTGTTTCCAGAGTCGGTGCTGAGCAGAGAGCCGCGGGAGTCGGCGTGACGCACGGCGTTGATGTTGGGAGTGGAGGTGTGGGGTGTGGCTGCAGAGAGATGACATCTCATTCATCTACAGACGTCATATCACTTTAGAACAGTTGCATGCAGTAAGTGTTATGGTGCCGTGGCTGGTTTATTTCTCATGCAGAACGCACACTGTAATCATAACATATGCTCTTACCGACTCTAGTTAGTATCGGTTAACTACAGTGCTCTTTAAATCTGATGGCAGAACTTTTGTTTTGTATAAAGCAGTTTTAAAAGCTTTTTTTGGACTCTAAAAGTCAGTCATTTAGAATAGAGCACAGTGGTGCAGGAAGTGATAATGACATGAACACACACACTCACCTGTACCTGAAATGACCCCAAACACATCCTTATGAAGACTGCTGTCAAGTTTATATGAAGATGCAGTGGGGATAATGGACAGAGACTCTTCCTTCATGCTCTGTAATGAAAAACTGATGTGTGTACTGGACTCTCTTTCTCTCTCTCTCTCTCTATATATACATATATACATACACATAGAAGGTAATATGACCAATCCCACACACCTTTTAAGGAATATGACCAATTCCACACACCTTTTAAGGAATCTGAACAATCCGCACATGCTTGAAGGAAATCTGACCAATCCTACTCACTCCTGAAGATAATCTGACCAATCCTGCTTGCTTCTGAAGATAATCTGACAAATTCTACTAACTCCTGAAGGAAATCTGACCAATCCTGGTCACTCCCAAGATAATCTGACCAATCCTGCTTGCTCCCGAAGATAATCTGACCAATCCTGCTTGCTCCCGAAGATAATCTGACCAATCCTGCTTGCTCCTCAAGATAATCTGACCAATCCTGCTTGCTCCTCAAGATAATCTGACCAATCCTGCTTGCTCCTGAAGATAATCTGACCAATCCTGCTCACTCCCAAGATAGTTCGACCAATCCTGCTTGTTCCCAAAGATAATTTGACCAATTCTGCTTGCTCCCGAAGATAATCTAACCAATCTTGCTCAATCCGGAAGATATTCTGAACAGTCCCACCTGCTCCTGTAGACCCTCTTGACCAATCCTGCACACTCATGCAGTTATTACTGTTTGCACCTGGCTACACTGCACCTGCAAATTTCTTCTTCATTGTTTCTATTTCTCAAAATATAAACAAATTTATAATTTATACCACTGTAACCCTGACCAGGATAAAGCAGTTACTGAAGTATGAATGAAAACCAAGTCACACAGTGATGGGTGAGCTCCATATAATCTTTCCTGTTAATGAACCTGGACTTACTGTGTCTTGCAAGTTTCTAACTGCTTGCTCTTGCCAACATAACGTAAGTGATAACAGGAATTAACTTGTTTTATGGCCATTTTATAATATTAAATACAACTCAGATAACAAACCTGACTGGTACACATGTCTCTGACATTCAGCCTGTGAACGTTCTCCTGAAGTAATCCAAACAGGGGCAGGTAGAGCGTGGCTAGCCTAGCCTGCTGACTCTGAAACACACACACACACACACACAGAGGTCAAACTGTATTATATTATACTCTACATCAGTTCATTCGAGTCAGTGAGGTAAAATGATCCAACCCTGGAGGCGTAGCGATCGTCGAACGCGTGTTTGATCATCAGACTCTTCAGAACACTTATGGCGATCTGCTGGATCTCTCGAAACTCCTGCATAGCTCTGCCAACCTCCCGCAGCAGGAGCCCGACCAGGAAATGATTCCTGCAGAAGTCATCGGTCAGCGAGTAGTCAAGCTGTAGGTCTGCGAGGAGACGTGTGAGTGTGTGTCTGGTTTAATTATGTCATTAAAGTCATTAAAGTCACCAAAAACATGTTTGGAAGAAAAGCTTGTTTTTCTATATTCAGGATATTATTTTTCTATACTGAAAGGAAAGGAAATTGAAATAATAATAGAACTGATATTATACAGCCACCAGCACAAGCTGAGCTTGTACATATTCACCTATATTTTCATCCTGAGTGTCTTTACAGCATGAGATAGAAAAGCACAGAGGCAGACAGAAAGCAGCTGGCTTTGAGTGCAATCTAATTCAACCTCCTAAATTTGATTACTATCAGCAAAAGAAGGGCCTGTGATCTGTTAGAGTGATCCAGTGATATTAGAGTTAAGCATTAAAAACTGAAGCCTGTATACCTTGAAAGCACATGATCCTTCCCTTTCCGAATGGCATGGGCAGATTGAGAGGGATAAAGTGCTCGTGGTTGCACACCACCCTGAGAAACGCAAATTTAAACTCACACAGCGTCTGCAGGAGACACAGGAAAAATGAACTCGTTTCAGAAAGAATACTGTTCACATTATTCATTATTCATGAAAATTTACATTTAGTCCGGAATAACCTTTGTATACTAGGAGATATGCGTGTAACCATGGAGAGTACAGCTTTCTGTATTTAACATTTATGGAAGGAGACTCCAATGTCAGCGCTTATAACGGAGAGAGGTAAAGCTGGAAGTTTAAGTTTACATGAGAGTTCTCGCTTTGCGCTTTTTCAGTAACAAGCGTGACAAGCTGCGTTTTTGTTTTAATAACTTCACGAGAGAGAAAAAAGAGGCTGATGAGGGAATAACATTTTCTGTCTGAGAGGAACTAACAGACATTAGAAATAAGTTAGAAACATGTCATTCTTTAACAAATAAAAACTTAGTAATTGTTGAAAAATTGCTGTGATATCAGAGGAATAAATCACTACAGAATGTACTGTTATAGAATAATAAACAACATCGTAGTGGTAACTAATATTCCGTTGTTGATTATTTTCCTGCAACAGCACAACACTGTTTTATTCCTTTATTATTATACCATATTATATTGTATATGTATTAATTCTCTACCTTGGGATCTCCAGGCACAAAACAATTGGCATAGTTGCTGATCTGCTTGAAGACGAATCCACGATCCATTAACGTAAAACACCGCTGTTTAATAAAACGCATAAAATAAAAATTGATCAAAGAAATGGATTTCTAACACCTCCTTACATTGAGCAAATTCTCTAAAGCAAACTCAAAAATCCTGTGTTCAGCACCTTGATGAAGACAGCCAGGCTGTGGTTGGCATTGCGGGCGGCGTCTAGATTGTCTTTGTACTTCTGAGTGATGTGAGGCATCAACATGTTCACCAGAGTCTCCACAGCATGGTGGAAGGAAGCAGTGAAACGCTGGTTCCTCGACAACTGAAAAACAGAGTCATTTGTTTACAGGGCAATGAGATGCAACACTATACAATGTAGTACAATGTAGAGACAAAACTGAATTAAAACTGGGAATTTGCAATGAATGAACCTAAAAAGTGCATTTAAAGGAAAGAAAAACATCTGGGTTATGCATGTAACCCTGTTACCTGAGAAGGGAACGAGACGTTGCGTGAAGTGCCCTTTTCGCATGACCGGTATCTGAAGTCTGTGTGAAATCACGCCTATTTATAGGCCTGTCATGGTCAGGTGACGTGGCAATTTCGCGAGTCGCACAAATATAAAACGGCATCTGTGAACCACGTAATCAGCCTCTATTATCTGAAGCGAAGACGCAATTCATAGGCATGCCCCAATATGACAAAGCTACGCAATGTCCTGTTCCCTTCTCAGGGAACACGATTACATGCGTAACCCAGATGTTCCCTTTCAAAGGGAACTCAACGTTGCATGAGCTTCGCGCTGTGGGAACGAAAATCCACACTATCATACTGAGGGCATTGCCTGTTCAAAAAGATCCGAGCCCGAGTGTCACTGCAAGATACTTGAGCCCGGGGTGGAATGCATGTCCAAACTGTAAAATCGAATGAATGTGTGCGGCGTATACCACGCCGCCGCAGCACACACATCCTGTAAGAGTAGCCATCTTTTAGTGACGTTAACTCTTCCACATTGTGTTGGAAGGAAAGCATCAGATTTTCGTTGCCCTGTGACAGCTCGTTGCCCAGAGAAGAATGAAAAATTGGGACGACATTGGGGAGGCCATACAGAAATACTGGGGGCTAACTGCCCTAACAACCTCACGTCCCCTGATACTTCCTGCCGTGTCCCATCAGGACCGCACCTTCTTTGCCTGCTTGACATTTATGATCCTTCTCAGATCAGGCCTACTAGCAGGCTGCAACTGTGACCACATGGTCCCCTGGGCTCCAAAATCTGGCAGAGAGTCGGACCTGGAAGACAGTGCAAGAGATAGATCCGTACTCGTCTCCAGCTCCTCCTCCACATCCATACGGGATCCCCATGACCTAAGCTGGCTAGCTGCCTCGGCAGAGGCCGGCCCAGATCCTCGAGGCTCCGAAACCCAACTCTCTTTGGCCGAGAAGAGAGTGAGCCATGAGCAGAGCCACCTGACAGAAAAGCTTTCACAATGCATGCAGCGGCCACCCATTTCACCACCCCCAAACACTTCACACAGCAAGTGTGTCCGTCTGTCCCTGTAATGAAAAGGGAGCAAGGCATGACATACTTCCTGAACTCTTTCTCTCTCTCTCTCTATATCTATCTATCTATCTATATATATATACACACAAATATATATACATATATATATATTTAATTTTAAATAGAGAGGAAATTAAGCCTTTTTGCAAGCGTTCACACAAACAACCAACATGCTATAAATGGCTGTGATTTCCCACAGACTTCAGATACCGGTCACGTGTGAGGGCACTTCCCACAGCATGAAGCTCACACAACGTTGAGTTCCCTTTGAAAGGAAACAACTGCGCTAACCCTCTAAAGTATAAAAATAGTATGCTTACTCATGAAATTCCTGCATGTAAAAAGAATAAATTAAGTTCTACATAAGATTCTTTTAGATATTCATATTATATCTCATGTAAGGAAATTCTAAACCAGCCAAACATCAATGTCATTTCAGTTACTAACCAACCAACGATGAAACAATTGTTAAAGTTAAACAACATACCTCATCAAAACAACATAAACACAATATTTAGGTTAGCTAGCTTGTTTAAAAAAAGTGAAACAGAAAAGTATTTCATTTTAGAACTGGTGAACTTTAAAAGCGTCAGTTAAAAAATTGTAAAAATGTTTTTTTAAAACACATTTTTTTAAAAAATCTACGTTAACAGTAACGATAAGCAATTAAAATTAAAATTAAAATTAGCTGCGTAACAATTCCACTCACTTTGACTTTGGCAGATTCTATTAAATGCTGGGCCATGGACTTCACTAAGGTCTCGAAGAAGTACCAGGAGTACTGAAACGCACATATACACACATATAAATCTGACTCACAAATAAACCATGAACAGGGTGGGGGAAAAAATCTATAAAAAATAATAGTAAAATAAACCTTGGGTATTGTGTCAAAATCCCACTCAATTAAAAATGGAAGTAGCAGGTCATAATTATATACTTAAAAATATAAATGTATTTAAAAGAAAAAGTTAATGATTTGAAATAAAATTCATAGTTTTTCAACAATTTTTCATGTCTGCAAATTTTTTTATTACAAAGGTTAAGGGCAGGGATGGGAAGGAGTTACAGTATGGGTAGGGTTAGGGTGGCATTAAAAGGGCGGGATTATGGGAATGGTTAGGGGTGGGGTTAGGGGTAGAGTTGGGGCGAGGTTATGGGTATGGTTAGCGGTGGGGTTATGGGTAGAGTTAGGCTTATGGGTAACTCTACCCATAACCCCGCCGCTAACCATACCTCTTCTTACAACTTCGTTCATATTAATACAAATTGAAAACACTTCACACTTTTAAAAAAATGCGTATAAAATTTGATGCTAATAAAATTTGGTATGGATTTGATTAAATGTTTTAAATATAGACAAAAAAAATCAAGGAATAAAGTTATATTCAACAAAACTGCCATTACATTTTTTTTTACTTATACTCAGATAAAAAAATAGATACTTAAATATATACTTATGAGACTAAGGTTACATATGCCAGCATTAAAATTTGACATTAGTGCTCGTGCTTGTGTGATGAACGGAGCACCTTGAGGAGTTTGTTGCTGGTGAGGAAATCGGTTGAAGGCTTTAAGATGGCCGTCATGGCTCGGGCCAGCTCCTCGTGCACCGTTTTACCGTTTACGGCTGAACAGGTTTCTGTTTTAAACACATACTGCGCAAGAAAAAAAAAAACACATTCTGCCGCATTAAAAAAATTGGAAATACAGTCCAATGAGAGATTGAAGTACAGTGTGTTATAAAATGCTGGACTATACATCACTGAATCTGTGATTTAAAAATTTTAATGAACAAATTTTGCACACACTTTTACCTTTACATAAGATCTGAGGTAGTGTTCGAGACCCTCCTCGTGACACTGGGCTACGATGTGGACCATCACCCTGCAGACACAGAAATACGGCCCACACTTAAGATGCATACACATATTTTTAAATACCATATAAGATTAACAAACAATAAATATGACACTATTTCATACAGATATGTGTCATATATTCATGACTATGGAAGCCTGTTTCCTCCACGGAGAAAAAAATGTAAAAGGTAATTGCGACTTTATTCCTCACAATTGTGAGTTTATATCTCGCAGTTCTGACTGTAAATCTCGTAATTACGAGTTTACATCTTGCAATTCTGACGTTTTTTTCTCGCAATTGTGACTCTTCTTGCAATTTCGAGTTAACATCTCACAATTCTGACTTTTTTTTCTAGCAGTTTAGACATTCACTTCTCTGAAAGAGAAGCAGTCCCCGAAATGTGCCTAACTTCAGGTAATGAGCGCTTGCTTGCCTCTGGTTTTCCTTGTCTTATTTATAAAGAATGAATGATGCTTTGTCGGTACATTCTTTGTAACTCACTAAATGTCAAGTGAATGTCTAAATTGTGAGAAAACATAGATTTAAACTCACAATTGTGAGGAAAAAGTCAGAATTGCAAGATGTTAACTAAAAATAAACTTGGAATTCTGAGATATAAAGTCGCAATTTTCTTTTTTCATTTCGTGGCAATCTTTATTTATTCTGCTAAACTTTGAAGCCACAACTGGATTTGTGATTGTGCTTTTTTCCCCTGTTACAAAATAGATCTCTGTGGAAAGACAGAATAGAGCAAACGTCAAATAATTCCTAAATCATTAAGCAATGTACAGTACATAAAGACATGATATTTCATGGTGATTTTTAAGGACTATAGAGACGATAAGATATATGTTCTGTTCTTCACTCCCACCTGGTGGTGTTCACTGCCACGTCCTCGTGACTCGTCGTCGTCAGGACATGCACCAGCTGATTCAGGATGGTTGGCAGGAACTTAATCATCACGTGACCCTCCATGGCATGGAGACTCTGACAAAGCGTGGGGGAAATGAACTTTTTTATCCTAGTCAGTGATTTTTGCCACTCTATCCTAATCAAATGGAATGTGTGCTATGTCTGTAATACAGGAATATAATGACTTCATGAGAAAATCACAACAATAACATTTCTCACCTTAAGGTACTTGACCAAATCTCCTTCTGTGGCCTGGACTGATCCGGACTCCATCTTCTGGTAGTGATGGAAAAAGTTATGAAGGTGCTGATCCTAAACACAGAGACAGACACGAGGTTAATCTGGGTGGAGCTCCAGCATCCAGCAAAATAAAATAAAATAAAATAAATTATAATAATAATTTATTCCAATAATTTATAGCCTCTCAAACTACATTCAGTATACGGAAAAAAGGAAGAAGAAAATGTACGTTTCTGAAAAGCCGAGCACCAGGACCATCATTTGATGGAAATAAATCAAAATAATTTCTGATCAAATATTGTATGCTTACAGACAGCTCCAAAACTGCACATTTCAGTTTTAAAAATATGGCAAGTGATGTCAAGCACTTTATTATTTTTTTTTTATCTTTGGACCAATCACGTTGCAAGTTGGGAGGACAAATGAGAGAAGAAACCTTTAGGATTTTAATATTTTTACATCATCTTAATGCCAAAACTGAGAAAACTGAGAAAACTGAAAAGATCTGGCAACCCGACTGTAACATTGCTGATGGTATGCTTTGAAAAAAAGAATGAGTAAAATATTCTCAGTAAAACTGAACAAAATATGTCTTAGTCAGTCAGTACGTTTACATGGACAACAATAATCCGATATTAATCCGATTAAGACGATACTCTGCTTAAGAAACTAGCATGTAAACAGCGATTATTGATGACCTTAACCCGACTAAAGTCATACTCGAAGTAAACAAATCGAATAAAGACATGGGGAGTATTCCTGTTTTAGTCGCATTATTGAAGTGCATTACAGACATGTACACACCTTAATCACACTATTAACATCGTGTGAGAGTTTTTACCGCAATTTGTGACAGGACACGTACACACACGGCAGTGCTCAACAGAGAAACAAGAGAGCATGGCTGCGTCCGAAACCACGTACTTACCTGCTACATAGTAGATGAAATATGTGTATTTCTGTATACTATATAGTAGGCAAAATACATGTATCTCGGCTACTATAAAGTAGGTACTGTAAGTACGTGGTTTGCGATGCAACTCATGGCTTCAAGCAGTCGTCTATTTGCACGTATAACATGACAAATAATTAACTGCACTTGAAGCGTTTGTAAAATTAAAAATGAAACGGTAAAATGGTGCCATAACGAAGACGACCTGTTTGTCGATACGTGAAATTCTGGAGGGAACGCCGGACGGCGTGGTGTGGGGACGTAATGACGTGTGCTGTTAATCGATCTATGTTCTATAACATGTAGAACAGGAACATGAAAGGAATATTCTAAAAGCAACTCATTTAAACACCTTAATCACAATATTGTCTTACACAGAATAAGGTCAATAATTAGATTACTGCTGTCCATGTAAACGTGGTCAGTGATTCTCCTAAGTACATAATGAATATTTCCATGACATCAATGCTGAGAAGTAACATTAGTATTTAATTTATGTGCTACTACATAAAGCTCTAAACACTGATCATGGAAATGAGATTTGTGTAAAATCTTACATTTGTATTTAATTTGAATAGGATGTTGAGATGGATAATTGACTAGGATTTTTTTTTTCTTCCTAATAGCACACAAGATGAACGGTTAATTAACAGTTCGCATTTGAACTCCTGGACACCGCTATGGTCTGAAACGATAAAGAAGTAGAAGACAATAAAGATGTCTTTCTTACTTACCTGAGTGTAGACACTGGAGACGAGGTGTGTGGACACTCGGAAAAGAGGACGACCTCCATCTACCCATTTCACGTCCGGACCAGAGTGCTGCTGTACAAACAGCACACGATTAAACATCTAAACTATTAATCGACACTAATCCTAATCCTGTATCTGAATCACATACTGTGAGGAATAAAACAAACTGCATTGTGCTGTAATAGGAAAATAATCAACAACAAGGTGGTGTGATGAAAGTGAGTTTGTTAACACACCGACGTTGATTAAAAAAAAAACGCAAAGCGTAAACCCTTCTTTTCGGAAGATCGGAAAACTTGTATATTGCTTTATTATAGCTTAACGTCTCCTTCCAGAAAACGTCGCAAAATCAATGATTACACTAATTTTTTGATCATGTTTTATGTTTACGTCACGTTTAATCCTTAGATTATAGAAAAATTAATCACCACCTTATGACCAATCAGAATTGAGCATTCTGCATCGAGCATTCTGACTGGTGTAATGAAATTTAAATAAATCAGAATTATATTTCTGCAGATCAGATCAGAACATGACAGCTGGTCAACACTAGATTAAATCGCAGGTGAACTGTGACCACATAACCGTCCATAATCCTCCACTTCCAGATCAACATAACGAGCTCGGTCGTCACCTTGTTAACACCCTCGTGGTTGCTCAGGTATCCGGGAGGTAAATTCGACGCCACAGAGATGTGCTGCTCGCTCACGATCACTCGGCCGTCCTTCAGCAGAGGCAACCACGCAGAACCCACTGACACATACAGAGGAACATCTTTAATTGATTTTTTAATGTTCTTCTGAACCAAACCCAAAGCAGCACAGGTGGTGGTGGTGGTGGTGGCGGTGTACCTGGTGTCTCCACCATGTCTCGCTTCTTTGTGCTGCTGTCACAGCTGATGTGGTAGAAAGTGAAGAGCAGGTGATGTTTCTCGTGGAGCTGAGTCGGAAGCTCGATTTTAATCTGACACGCAGAACGCAAAAGGGAAAACATCATCATCTAATGACATTCATTAAGAAAACACACACACACAAATACAATGGTATTATACTAAATTATTTAATAATACAAAAATCAATATATCACAATTGTTAAAGCAGCAGTATGGAACTGTTTTTGGGGTGGGGGGTGGTGTCTCTGGTACATAAATACAACCAATTCATGGAAGAAAATTTCAATTGTGCTAGTGTTGTTTTTTTCCCTCCATATAAGCTCATTTCTAGACATTTTCATTCTGATTAGTGCTTAAAATAAATGCTTAAGGCTTTAGCATATTCAAATATTCAAAGTTACATACTGCAGCTTTAATAATCCTAATCTGTATATCAGCAAATGGCTCTTTAAATCCGCAGGGATCTCACCTCGTCATAGAACTCTGGGTTCTGTTGGTGATGTAACACTGCTGCATAGGCGTGTGTGCTGAAGAGAGGACCTCCTGGACGAGCATAGATACACTACACACACATACACACACACACACATTACATGTATATGACATTATAACTGTAAATCAAGGTGGAATTAGAGAAATGTTGAAAATCGATAAAGTTGAGTATGTGTGTAGGTTATACCTTTAGTGGCTTTGCATCGTCCTCGTCAGAATCCCTGAACTCGACACATACTGCAATGTTCCTTGCCTAAAACGCACGGAGTCAGATTACGTTACGCGATAAAATACCCAAGTCAGAACAAATCGATACTGCAGAAGCGCCGCTTCTGTCTAATCATTCTGACAAGTGGTTGCTACTTTGGCCACTTTGGCATTCACTCAGCCACAGAAAAGAACAAGGAGTTTATAGTAAATAATTAATAATTATAAATAAAAGATTAAAACATTGACCTAGCATTAAAACTTTTATGTGGGAGTACGATCCTGACGTCAGATTAAAGACTTAATGTGGAATTCAAACCTGGATTTGGGATTAAACTCTTATCATTAACCTTGGATGAAACCTTTGATCTAATGGTATCTGAGATTAAAATCCTGACCTGGGATTAAAACCTGGATGTCAGATTACAGCCTAGAATTAAAAAATTGATTTGGGATTAAAATCGTGATTTGGGATTAAAATCTTGACCTGAGGTTAAAAACTTGGCAGGGATTAAAACCTTATCCTAAGATTAAAACCTTGAGTTGGGATTAAACTCTTATCTTTAACCTTGGATGAAACCTGTAATCTAATGGCCTCTGAGGTTTTGGAACCTGGGAATAAAACCTTAATCCCAGATTAAAGTTTTAAATTGGGATTAACACACTGTCCTGAAATTAAAATCTAGGATTAAAACCTTGACCCAATGATGTCTGAGTTTTAGAACCTGGGATTAAAACCTTGAGCCAGAATAAAGCCTTAATCTGGGATTAACACACTGCCTTAAACTTAAAACCTAGAATTATGGTCTTTGAGGTTTAGAACCCAATTAAAATATTGTCCAAAAAATTCAAACATTGACCTGACATTAAAACCATGACCAGGGATTAAAACTTTTGTCCTTAATCCATCTATTATATGATGCCATTTTGGAAATGCAAAATTAGTAAAATAATAATTTATAATAATAAATTAATAAGAAATTTAAATCCAAGTTTAAAATTGAAAAATTGAAACTAGGATCATTCCAGGATTATAATGGTATCATAAATTGCAGATTACTTTAAAATAAAGTTTCAAATTTGGTGCAATGGGACTAATAGATTTAAGAGTTTAACAGTTTGATTTAATCCACATTAAAGCTCAGTGTTTGTTAGTGTAACCCAGTTCTAACCCAGCACACTGAACCCGGTGGTCAAATACTAAGACTGTGTTTTACCTTCGCAAAGGACTTCTGGTTGTCATATTTGAGGTGTTTGGGGTAGAGGTAAAGGTGATTGTTGTAGGTGGTGAAGGGCTGCGAGCACTTAGCGATGCAGGGTACGAACTCCTCGACCTCTAACAGAAGCCCACGTTCATTTCCTTCATAGGGACGCACAGGGATGTAGGAAGAAGTAACACAATCTGATCGAGAGAGAGAGAGCGGGAGATAATCAGAGAGAAAGAGAGTCAGAGTTAATGCACATATGCATACATATACACAGAAAATCTGCCTGTACTTGCATCCTAATCAGTAGATCAGATACGGCTAAGATTGTGAGGCAAACAGGTATCATTTAACACGTATACATGACCGACAAAAGTTCTGTTTGCTTAAAGCAGCAGTTTGTAATTTTAACTGTAATTTATGTCCACGCAAACCGACTCCACGTGCTGTTAAGTTGGTTGAAAGAACTTGTTATGAAAAATGCTCACAGCTGAGCAGCTCTGTTCTGGCGAGGAGTGGGGCTCATTTCAGGGCCAGAAAAGTGTCCAGAAGAGTGTTAAATAAAGAAGCTAAAAAAAGATCCACTGCATGACAATAATGACAAATACTGATTTTTTTTTTAGGTAAGGTTAAAAATGATAGAATTTTTACCAAAAAACTCACCAAAAAAAGAAGACAAACAGCACCTTTAAGTGTGGAGCGTGTTGCTAAAATGTAAGTGTATGCGGAGTTATAAGAGTGTTCACATCCAAGAAAAACACAAGGAGCTTTAGGTTATCTTCTGAATGTCCTTGCTTTTGAAATTGTATTAAATTTCTTTGTACTGATGTACAGTACTTACGTCCAGGTGTTTGTTCGGACCCTTATTTTATTAATTTAATTTTTAAATCTCCCACTTGACAACTTTTTGTTGTATGTATTAACAATCGAGAGGACCATCTCTGCTTGCGGCATCGATATGCAGACTAAAGTTTGGACCACTTCTTAAACTTATTCAGGTCAGATAACTGGTTTGTAACGCAGGATTAGAACTAGACGACAGGGCGAAAGCTTTTCAATGCATACGCTTTGAAAAAAGCCTAATAAAACCATGAAAATGTGAAACAGGAAGTGGTGAAAAATAAGCCTTACTGATCACATCAGGAGCGACGCTGTCAACAGTTACGTCCAGGTTTCCTAGGATAACAGGAAGCTTGGCCATCTTCTCAGGCCTGTGAATAAAATGTGTATGAGATTTATTTAGATGATTAGCGCATCGACAACATACAGTAGAAGCAGAAATACACGTGCATGACTCCATACAGACGGGGAAAAAGTCTTTAAAAAGTAACGTCCATTACAAACTCATTAAGAATTATGCAGATGAAATATTAGCTCCTGAGAGGTGATCACTAACTTCCTGAAGTCTGCCAGCAGTTTGAAAAGATCCTCGTCTGAGAGTTTACTGCTATCCTGCCTGTAGAGGGCGGAGAATCGAGTGCTTTTGTCCAGAGTCCCTGAGGCGTCTTTAAACACGGGCCTGCAATCAAACACACAGCAATACATAAGATAAAAAAATCACACTCACCAAAAACAAATCACTTCTCCAAGTAGCGGTGTCTGACCTGGCAGTCCAGGCGAAAGGCATCTTGTACTGTCCCAGCCTGCCGCAGGCCACTTTGGCGTTCTTCAGCACCTTCTGAGCCACCTGAGCAAAAGGACACATTATTTTTAGGGCCCGAGCACAGAAGGTGCAGGCTGAGAGCGGCCTGCACCGAAGGTGCAAAGCCCTACTGTTTTTGGTGTGTTTATTATTATTATTTTATTTAGCAATTTCACTCATTTTTGAGGCATTTGTGATGCTTCAAAATGAATGAAATTCGGCATACGCATCATACCTGGCGAAAATTAAAAGATGATGTAGTAAATAGGCTTGGCCGTGGTTTAGCAGCGGCATAGGGCCCCGAACGGCGGAATGGAATTTGATGAATTTTCTTGGATGAGCACAAGATTTGGTACGGTCGTTGAACTCATCATGTACGACAAGGTTCACTTGGTTGAATCTGACTCGACCCAACAGAAAGTGGGCTATGCTGGCTGGAAAATGGGGTTTTCAAACCATCCCACAGTGTTTTGAGAGGCTTACAATGGCTGAAAACGCATGAAACTTTACATTTCTATTTCTGTTAGGACAACTTTTCACTTGATATCACAGTTTAGCATAGGTGTGCTTCCTGAGCTCCATAGTGCCACCTAGGCTTTGAATGCAAATTTGACACCCTTGTAGTGCACGAAATGACAGGGAAATTTGGCGTATACGTCACACTTTGCCCAAATTTGATAATTCTTTGATCATTCCTTTTAGATTTTGACCAGATGACTCCATAGCGCCCCCTAAACTTTCTGAATGAGTTTATTGTTGTGGGTGCCACAAAGTTCGTCTGATATTTACAAATTTTGGTGGAGACATTGTCCACATCATGTCGGACATATTTCCCATTGGCTTGTATTAGCTCTGCCCAACAGGAAGTCGCCCATTTTAAAAGTTTTGTGATTCTTCATATAATTTTAACAAACCCGTACTCCTTCTACACAGATAATCAGATTCACTTGAAATTTAATTAATATAAACTCCAGACATACGTGATTATAAAATGTGAAGGAATAGTGGATATCTTAAACGAGGATGTAATGGTGGGCAGAGCAATAGATTTGCTTGACACACAACACTAAAAATCAGATTCAAAGGTTTTAACGTTAAGGAGACAGTTGGTTTGACAGTCATGAAATTTAGCATGAGCATGAATGTCATCATTGTACACATTTTTAATTAAAGTGTACACAACCGGGGCGGCTGTGGCTCAGTTGGTAGAGCGGGTTGTCCGCTAAGCGTAGGTTCGGCGGTTCGATTCCCGGCTCACGTGACTCCACATGCTGAAGTGTCCATGGGCAAGACACTGAACCCCAAGTTGCTCCCGATGGCAAGTTAGCACCTTGGATGGCAGCTCTGCTACCACTGGTGTGTGTGAATGGGTGAATGAGACACAGTGTAAAGCGCTATATAAGTGTGCCATTTACCATTTTTAACATTGGTTCGAGTGACTCAGCCCAACAGAAAGTTGGCCAATTTTGGAATCCGTGCATTTTTCCATATTTTTCAGAAACTCTTTCGTAATCCTCCTAGAGAGTTCAGCGTATCTCCTTTAAATTTGGTTGGAATAAACTTCAGATATATGTGATTATAAATTGCCAAGGAATAGTGGAGATCTCAAATGAGGACATAATGGCTGCAAATTGATTTGCATAGGACACCACACCAAACCAGTAAGTGGCCATAACTTGATGATGTTTGTTTTGATCAGCCTCAACTTCTCCTGATCACAGTAATGTGACAATTATGAGTCATCGTTACTGCGCCACCTAGACTGAAACTGTTATATTGCACTTTAAAAAGAGTTTATATGGGTTTACCATATGGATTCATGTTGATTTATTAGAGGGTTTTTCTGATTTGCTTGAAAAATAGTCACGTAAACCTAGAAAATTAAGGAGGAAGATTAATTTGAATAGAGTTCAGTGATGTGTGATTAAGGTGTCGTCATTGCCATAAATTATGCCATGCTAAATAGGAAGTATGAATAATTATGTGGTGGTTTGAATGATGGACTTCAAACTTCAAGTAGGTACTCAATAGCAAGTCCTGATTACATCCATTTGACTTTTGTGCTTTTAATTTTAGCGCCACCAATATGGAAAAGTAGATGCACTGCACTTTTATATACTAGTATGAGGTTTGTTTGAGTTACCTGAAATCTGCCTACATCAATGTGTAAACACGATGTGTGTGATGCGTGTCAAATTTTCCTGCATGGATGATCAATTTGGTGTTCATTTTGCAAGGTTCAGTTGGTATGGCATACACATGAAGCCAAATAGAGCTGAAAAGGGAAGTAACATGTAGATGCTTAAAGAGAAAGGATACAAATATTGTGAAACCACAAGGCTATATTTGTAAAGGAGTGGCTGAGGGTAGTAGGCACATTTTCTATTGTGTTACAGCATGTAACTGGAACTGTGTAAAACTTTGTGCAGTTTTGAAGGAAGAGTCTCACATTAACTTGTTTACTGAATAGACATTGTCGATCATGCTCATTTGGATAGCATGGAATATAAAGATGGTGGTGTCTATTTTAAAAGAAGCATAATGCATGCAAACATTGAGCATTAGCAGATTTTTTACACATTTATTTAACAAAAAGTTGAGAGGATAGTGAATATGTAATTAAAGAGCTAGTTGATTTGTAAATCAAAGTTGTTACGGTGGATCCCTAAGGTAATGGCAAACACAGAGCTTTGCTTGGACTTTTATGTTTACTGTCAGGATGATGTTTGATGAGGATTTTGTGCTTTTAGTTATAGTGCCATCTATATGAAAACCTAGGTGCACGCACTTTGTAGTAACTTGTAGTTATAAAAGTCACTCCTGGTCACACATATTCACTTTACTGGAGTATATTTCTTTACTGGATTGACATTTCATTTAATGTGATATTAATTCACCAAACCTTGTTTCTTCAGCCTCATGTGGAACATAAGTTCACCTAACAAAAATGTATCTCAAGTATTCCATCTAGTTGGCCTTAAGATCAGCTATTGTGTGATTGTGTGTGTGTCAACAAGTGTCTCTTTGTGCATTTTTGTTTGCACACAACTTTTACTGTCATGCACACCAATAAAAAGTCATGTGTATTCATGTTCGTTCAGCTTCGTTTTTAGGATGTATCAGATCAAAATGAGTCACGTCAGAACATGTTACTGGCAAAGCTCTGATGCTATTAATACACTTCTGTAATGCAGTCTTGCCTGCCAAAATATTTAACTCCCCTAGCTTAACATAATAACAAATCTATGAGCAAAAACCTCAGTGTTAATTTACAGTCACATTTAATGTCGTGAAACAGCTACTAAACAAGTTAGTTCCTGTAATTCTTGTAATTCAGGGATTTAAAAAAAATCTACTTTTGGATATTTAATATGTAAATTACATATTATATATGTAATATAATATTATATATTATTAATATTAGTAATATATATATATATTATATATATAATATAACAATATATATTACATACGAAATATATATTACTAAACTGTCTTCTGCAACTAGAAGTAGATCATTACATAATGTAAACAGTTTAGTCACCGAATCTGTTCTTATGGAGTTTTATTATATATATATATATATATATATATATATATATATATATATATATATATATATATATATATATATATATATATATTATTATTATTATTATTATTTCTGCTTTCATGGACTTTCTCATTACAGGGAAATGTGTGAAAATTCATGTCTATGGTTATGACACATACACTACAGATGCTTTGGATAGAGGTTGAAAGGTGCTGGCTGGAGGATACCTTTAAGGTGTGTGTGAGTTGTCAGTACCTTAGCGGAGTCTGAACTTTTCATATACGGCTCGGCACAATGTGCAATGCCCCCTTGTAGCACTTTCTCTATCCGCGCCACCAGGAAGATATCTGGGTGTGGACACGTCACAGAGAACACACCCTGACAAACACACACACACACACACATAACCAGAAACACTGTAATTGCACATAGTGTATACTATATGTGAAAAACGGAGTCTACATGACAGACTGAGTGATAGGTGGTCACCTGGGTGGGGAACTGCAGCGCCCCCTCTGTCAGCCCATTCAGCTGCACATGTGTGTGTGAATCTTCCGCGTGTCCGTTAACCACAGAGCAGTGTGGCGAGATCATGGCGCGCACCAGTGGGTGATTGAGGTCCACATGGAAATCGGCAGAGATCTTTCTGCTATTTTGTACGTCAAACAGCGAGAGAGTCACGAAGAATGGCTCAACCTGCGACGACAAAAGTGACAAACCTCCAGCGATCATTTCTTTTTTTTCCTTAAATTCTGCATTGTTATGAGGACCCCCTAGTGGCTTGGATTGTAATTACGGCTAGCCCATCATGAGCTGTCCAGAGTAAATTTGGTTATTAACAAACGATTTTTATGCTTAAAGCAGCTTCTTACTGTGTGACAACATAAAAAAAATCTACAAAACTCTATAGTAATATTTTGTGAAAACAAGCATTTTAAAAGGTATTGCCTCGTTGGCAAGTGTGTTACAGTGTGATCTATGTCGTACGTTAGTCGTAGGTCCGTCCTCGTTCTCCGTCACACAGCTCTGTAAGTTAAAGGACAAATCATTGCAGCTGACCAGAACTCTCTTCCCGAACTTCTCTTCAAACTGCTTCACATCCGGTTCGATGCCTGACAGATCCAGCCTCTGTGAACAAACACACACACACACAGACACACACACACACACACACACACACACACATCACGCACACTAAAGTAATATTTGGACAATCTAATATTTTTATTATAACTATTATAATGGGAAGGAGTCTCCAGTGTCTGTGTTTCTGAGTTCACCTGTGTGTCCGGATCCAAGGTGAAAAGCTTGAGCCGCGTTTCGTTGCGCATCTTGGACTCAATGTCTCGGGCACTCTTTAAAAAAGAGAGAGAAAGAAAGAATGAAAGAAAGAAAAAAAAAGCATAGTCAAACTGACCAAAAGCAGCAAAGTGAATAACTAACACAATAAAAATGAAGTATAATGATACAAGTAAAATAAAGTAAAATGATACAAATACAAGTAAAATAAAGTAAAATTGTCACATTATTTACGTAAGGGAGGTTTAGGACGGATGCAAGTGGAGTAAAAGAAGTTTATTAGAGAGATAGGCAGACAAATCCAAACCGGTAATCCAAAGCGTGGTCTAATAACATGCAAAAGGTCAGGCAATATACAAACAGCCATAAACAGGGCAAGGCTAGAATCAAAACGAGAACCAAGAAACAAGGTCAATAACATGAATCAAAACGAAAAAAAAGGTCAACAACATGAATCAAAACGAGAAACGAGAAGCGAGAAGCAAAGAACAACCGCTTGGTAAAGAGATCAACTCAATACTACTCAAAGTGCACAGAGACACGAGGGGTTTAAATGACAAACGTAATCATGGGTTAAACACGGACAGCAGAAAACAATGATAACACATTCGAAAACAACCAATGACTAAACAGGGGCGGAGACAGAACATAACCATAATAAAAGCACATGTCCAACATAAACAAAGACCATCTGGCTCGTGCACGAGCATGCACTTCGGTTTTCTGAGCACGCTGCAATACTGCAGCGCTGACTCAAGGGGAAATCGTGACAAAACTGATACAAATACAAGCAAAATAAAGTAAAATTATACATATACAAGTAAAATAAAGTAAAATGATACAAATACAAGCAAAATAAAGTAAGCAGAGTGCTAGAAGAATATCCATTAATGAATGATTTATGAGTTCTTGCAGTGAGAAATAATTTAGCATCATATGAGTTGAATCCAAAGAGCTGAAGAAGTTAGGTTTAAATTTATAATTTACCACTACGAGTTCTCCTTAGTGGAGCTATAGATTTCCTAAATGTTGGACTCATAATAAATTTTTCTAAATTCAGCCCCTGATCTTAAAACCGTTTTGTTAATATACCACGTGAAACACATATAAAATCAGGGCCACGTTTTAAAGCAGTGTGATGAGTTAATATAATATCACACCATGAATTAAGATTCATTTATGAAATTCTTGTTAAAACTCACAGGTTTTAAGAAAAAAGTGTCATCTAGGAAATTTTAGACAATTCATAGTGGTAAGATAAGATCCTAATGTATGAAATGTTTCCATTTAATAAATACAAAACACACACACACACACACACACACACACACACTGAATTGGTAGTATCAGATACCTGAAAACTGTCCTGAAAGTTCTCGGATGAGTTGCCTGACTTTCCCAACTCGTCATCTGCAACACAGCAGGAAAAGTGCTGCATGTATTAAACAACAGGCGTGACGCTACACCATGAATACTGCATCTAAGATCTCTCAAATTCTTTTGTGAAGGTTGAATTTTGAAACAAATCTTAAACCACAGCTTGTGTTTTATTTCTACTCTTTTCTGACAAAAACCTCAACTGAATATTGTAATCATTTATTGTGTATCGTGACAACACACACACATACACACAACTACAGACACACACCGTCGTGCAGCTCTCCGTTCCGCGGCTCCTGCATGGCCAGCTCAAAGCAGCTGTGTAGGATTTTGTTAAGGATGTTGAACCAGTCGTCCATCTCAGCCTCGCTGTCTGCAGCCAGCAGGTACGTGCTTTTATCCTGCATCTTCAGCTCGAAGGCAAAACGCCGCACTTTACTGTTCTACACACACACAAACACACACACACACACACATGCAATACCAGAAATTGAACCTTCATAAATACTGCTACAAATCTTTTCATTAAACATACTTATATAACAGCGCTGTTGAATTCTGGATCCTGATTGGTCAGAAGGTGTTGATTAATTTTTTATAACAGCAGCTCTGACAGTAGTGCAGCTGCAAATCATAAGGTTATATTAACGCACTTGTTCTGATACGTTATTGTTTCTATAGTAACAGCTAGTTCAAGGTGGACGCTTGACAGATAAACAGATTAACCACCCTCTTGTTGATTATTTTCCTATAAAAGCATAACAAGAAGTGTTTTATTCTTTTGTTCTAGTGTTAATATTCTTTTATACTGGTCTGAAAACCACATTATTATATATTATTATATATAGTAGTTTCAGCCCCACCCTTAGAGAGCACTTCACTCCCTCCAAATTTAGCCTTCGCCTCTCAAAACACATAAGTACAACGTGTTGAACACAAACACAAAGATGCAACACCAACAACGCCTGCTGCTCTTAAAGTGAAAAAAAAAACCCTAACAGCTCTCTGATATAAAGCTTAATTTTCTCATCAGGAGATATTCTGCACTTTCCTAAAGCTAGAATTGCTTTACAAGAATTTGGTTCCACACCAAATGGCAACAAAATGTTTTTAAAAACTGCATAGATAATATTCTGTCTTAAAAAAAAGAGTGGATTCAGAAAATGTATCAGTCATCACTTGTGCTCTGTTTTCCATTTAACAATATACCAAAACACTACAAAATAAAAATTTGGGTTAGGGTTAGACACACAAACTCAGGCGCCATTACTTTTGTCCTAACTTATGAATTTGCTTTGGATTCATAAATAAATTTCTTCATATCCATACATGCCCCATGTGTGTATGACGGTCTTCATACCTGGACCACGCCCATGCAGGAGTCCAGAAAGATGGTCCCTTTGGGCTCTTTGGAGATTTTCTCATCCTTGTAGAAGTTCAGATTGTAGGATCCGTCCCCCTGCTGCGCCAGCTGGAAATATCTCCTCTTAAAAGACTGGAGAAAAGACGAAAAAGGGATAAACAAAGAGAGATTAAAGTGTGTTACATAAAAATGACACACAAATTCATGTTTAAAAATAATGTTTTGAGAGTGTGGGAAAGTGGACTAAGAACAGGGTGTCAGATAGACCTGGCTTCATGACAGGGTCAAGATAGGCACTGGGGGATTTGGGGATGAGGATTTCCCTCCCGGTGCCCCATGGTTAAAAAAAAAACAAAAACACAGTGAAAGTGTCTCTTGGGTGCCTTTATGGTAGATAAAACCTGCTAAAGTGCCCTCTATGGTGCCTGTACAGGAGATAAAATGTGATAAAGTGCCCTCTAGGGTGCCAATACAGTAAATGATAAAGTGCTCTCTAGAGTGCCAAAAGAGTCGATAAAACTTTATAAAATGCCCTCTAGGGTAAAACTACGGTAGATAAAATGTGTCAAAGTGCCCTCTAGGGTGCCTCTAGGGTAACTAAAACATGACAAAGTGCTCTTTAGGGTGCCAATGTGGTAGATAAAATGTGATGAAATGCCCCCTAGGGTCAATAAAACGTGATAAAGTGCTCTCTAGGGTGCCCTTACATTGGAGGAAACATGATGAAGAGCCCTAATAACTGCCATAAAAATGGAAAAACCATGAAGAAATGCCCTCTAGAGTGCTGTTATGTACAAGAAAACATGATGAAGTGCTATAATGGGTGTGCTTTAGCTGCAGAAAACAAGATGAAGTGTCATATAGTCTCCCCTACATGTGAAAAAAAGAGCTGCAGTGCCCTCAAGGTGCCAGGTGTCTGCCCCTCAGACAGTGTCTGCCCGTATAGTGAGGGGATTTTAGTGCATCCCAAATGCAGCAGGACTTCATGTAAAAATACACACCACGGCCATTACAGTGATGAATAACGTTCATATTTGCTTATACATTTTTATTTTTGTTTTCCTCACCTGCCATACATATTAAATGGTGGCTTAATACTGTGATACTATTAAACCATGATTTTGGTTATTCTGGTGTCAATACAGTGTGTGTGTATGTGTGTGTGTGGGGGTGTGTGTGTGCTTACTAACCCTCATTGTGACACTCATGGCGCTGTTCATATTGCCTTTGTAAAGCCAGCCATGTTTGGACACGCCACCTCTCTGAGAGCCCAGAGACGATGTATCCTAAAAGGACAAAAAGACAGTTGTTTAGTAACGGTTCACTCTTGATCGTTAACATCATTAAGGACCAGATTAATCTCACTTTCAATAAAATCCAGCTGAAAGAAGCTGTGGAGAAATTCAATGAATAAATTACAGCTACTCTAACGCAAGACGTTAAAACTTGCTCATGAATTTAAACTCAAATTGGCTTACAAAAACAGCACGAATAACCATCAGCAAAATGAACACAACGTTACAATGTAACATTATGGAAGGAGTCTCCAGTGTCAGCGCTTTGTAACAGTCAGAGATAAAGCTGTAACTTTAAGTATAATGACAAGCTGCGTGAGAGAGAGAGAATAAAAAAGTGAGAAGCTGGTGAGGCGTAATGCGAGAACAGGAGCTAACTTGTCCACAAATTTACATGTACCTATAAACAGATCAAAAGTATCACAAGTCGTTCTTTAATAAATTGGAAAATTGCAATTGTTGGTATAAAATTAGCTGTTGTATAAGAGAAATAAAACACTCTCTTTGTTCTGTTATAGGAAAATATGCATGTCCTGCATGTCTTGCATTTTTATCTGTTTATAGTTTTTTTTTTAATCTGTTCATAGTATTTTTATAGATTTCTTCACACCTAAAATAAAATTAAATTAAAGTGCCATCTACCGAATGATGATCCATCCATCCATCCATTTTCTATACCACTTATCCTTCAGGGTCGTGGGGAACCTGGAGCCCAGAGAGTATGGGGCACAAAGTGGGGTACACCCTGAATGGGGTGCCAATCCATCGCAGGGCACGATCACATACACATTCACACACCCATTCATATTCTACAGACACTTTGGACATGCCAAACAGCCTACAGCGCATGTCTTTGGATTGGTGGAGGAAACTGAAGTACCCAGAGGAAACCCCCGCAGCACAGGGAGAACATGCAAACTCATCACACACAGGGCTGTGGTGGGAATCGAACCCCCAACCGTGGAGGTGTGAGGCGAACGTGCTCCGAATTATAATGACAAATTAATGATCAACAGTTGTTTTTAAACAGTCTATTTTTGTCTACCCAGCCCTGTTAGGATTTTCTACTAAAAATTAAACAGGATGTTCTGGTCTCTGAGGTTGAAAAAAGTTCAGCTAGAGGACTGTTTCACACACACACTCTCATACACTCACTCACTCTCGGCACTGTGAGCACTTTTTTCTTTCACAGCATGTTCACTTGCTGTTTTCTGTTTCAAAATTATGATCAATGTACCTCATCCTTGTCGACATCCTCATCAATCTCAAATACATGAGTGGGTAGCTTCTCCGGCCGGAGAACTTTACTGTAATTCGGAAAGAAAGCACACAGAGATCAAAGAGAAAACCTATGGAGAACGCGCGCGTGTGTGTGTGTGTGTGTGTGTGTGTGAGATAGATAGATAGACAGACAGACAGACAGACAGACAGATCTTACTTGGGCAGCTGACGGAAGTCTCCAGAATAATCCTCATACTTGTAATTAATCACATGCCAGTCTGAGTTGTAGGTCTTGATGCACTGTTGGGAAAATGTACATGTTTACACACACACACACACACACACACACACACACACACACACACACACACACACACAGAGAGAGAGAGAGAGCGAGACCTACAGTTGGACCAGCTCTGATCTGATTAGCATAACATTATAGCATAGCATCCATTAGCATAAAGCTAATTAGCTAATCACTGCTACTAGCAAACATTCTTTATTATTATTCAGCACTCTTTGAAGTGGACCTTAAAAAATTCACCTCAGGCACAAGTGCCTTTGCTTGTAATGTTAATTACCCTGCTCGCAGCCTTAGCTAATAGTTTACAATATATAACAGTTGATGCAATGTTAGCTAGCTTGGTACATCATCTCATTTGCTACTTATTTACATAACATATAAGTCTAATATTAGCTGACATTTGCTACTGGTTCACACAATATAACAGCTTGACCTAATGTTTACAGGTTAACACAATATAATATTTTGCTTAATATTAGCTGGCTTGCTAGTGACCTCAATTACTGGTTTGCACAATACATTAGTTAGCTTAATGGTAGCTAGTTACTAGCAAAATTAGGTACTGAGTTAAATGATATAATAGTTAGCTTGATGTTAGCTAGCGTGCTAGTGACACTGACTACTGGTTTACATGATATAAGAGTTGACCCAAAGTTAGCTAGCTGTTGTTTTACACAATGTTTTATACAATAAACTAGTTAGCCTAATGATAGCCAGCTTGGTAGCAACATTGACTACTGGTTTGCATGTAAAAGTTGACCCGATGTTAGCTAGCTTGTTAATGGTATTAGCTACTGTTTTACACAATATATTAGTTATACTAAAGTTACCTAGCTTGCTAATGATATTAGATACTTTTTTAAATTATATAATACTTAGCCTATTGTTAGCTAACTTACCAGAAAACCTGGCTAATGGTTTTAAATATATAACAGTTATCTTTGAGTTATCTTTACCAGTGCTTGGTTTTTATTACATGATATACATAATACTGAGACTAACATTAGCTAGATATTAGAGGTAACAATGGCTAAGCTAACTACATTGCTGGGAACATTCA
The DNA here is from genome assembly GCF_023375685.1 of Ictalurus furcatus. NCBI lineage: Eukaryota > Metazoa > Chordata > Actinopteri > Siluriformes > Ictaluridae > Ictalurus > Ictalurus furcatus. The sequence continues at coordinate 11,198,449 of NC_071266.1, forward strand.
GCTACATGGCTAGCTTAGCTAATGTTGCTAAATCAAATGTGGTTATTCTGTGCAGCCAACAGTATTTTCATCAGACATTCAGCTTAAATGATTAGAGGTTTAAAGGAAAATAATCACCGTAATGAGCTAGAGTGATTTTTATTTGTTTAATCAGTGTCGATTTCTGGTTAAAATTCATCGCAGAAACACTTCGTTTGATTTTCATTCCTGTCTGGATGTATTTGTGCTGTAATCCCAGACAATGAAATAATCTCTATATAAACATTGATTTTAATGTTTAATGTTTACTCAGCTCTCCAAACAAGCACAATAATAAGTGCTTATGGGCGATTTATAAGAAACACATTTCCACAGAGCACTTGTAGAAGGAGCAGTAGGAAGAGAATGAGGAGGAGAAGGAGGAAGATTAGGAGAAGGAGGTGGAGGAAGAGGGTGAGGAGAAAGAGGAGAAGGTGGAGGAGGAAGAGAACAAGTAAAAGGAGGAGGTGGAAGAGGAAGAGGAGGAGGAAGAAGAAGACGACAAGATGAAGAATGAGGAAGAGGACGAGAAGAAGGAGGATGAGGACAAGGAGTAGAAGGAGGAGGAAAAGCGAGGGGAAGGATGAAGAGGACAAGGAGAAGATGGAGGAGGAAGCGGACGAGGAGAAGGAGGATGAGGACAAGGAGAAGAAGGAGGAAGAAAAGGACGAGGAAACGGAGGAGGAGGAAGAGGACGAGGAGAAGGAGGATGAGGATGGTGAAGAGATGTTTTTGGACTCGTGAAAGTTGATGAGGTGTCTGGCATTGGGCCGGCGAGCCTGCAGCTGCTCACGCTGATCTTATCAGTCTCATTTTACATCTACGCTCTCTCTCTCTCTTTTTGCTCCGTGTCTGATGTTTTCTTCTTGTCTCACCTCCTGGACGAATAGACTGCTGGCGCTTTTCTCTGCTCCCTTAGGGACAGTGGTGTACAGAGTCCTGCCCTGACGCTTCACACTGCACATCTAAACACACACACACACACACACACACACACACACACACACACAGAGAGAGAGAGAGAGAGAGAGAGAGCTGAAAAAGCATCAAACAGCACAACAGTCATCAATCCCCTTTTTCTCCATCCACCTGTCAGGTTTCTCAGAGGGTTTTAAGTGCTATTCAGATGAAATAACTTGGTCGTGTGATGTCAGCGTTCTTTAATGATTATGACTTGTCACACTGTCCGAGCCAATCCAATCCAATCTAATTTGAGTCTCTGTAACAGACTGTACTATAAGACAGATCTTCAAGAAAAGCATTACCTGAAAATCGTCAATGGGGAACTGCAGCATGTCCCGGAGGACATCGTTGAGGATCTGAGTCTTCCTCTGCACCAGGACACTTTCATAGTCCAGCGGCTCGATCAGCTTCGGCTTCACCTGAAAACACACACACACACACACACAAACTAGTACACAAGTACACAGACAACTCACAGTGAGAAACTTGACATAACACTTTTATTACTGTTACACACAAGTTCTCCAGAAATTTACTGCAGTTATTGACCTTGTGTCATGTAGACCTTAAAAGTACAAACTCTAACTCCACCACAAAACACACCAACAAGCCTTACCAAAATGCTCATCTTTCACCTTTGTAACTTTCGACACAAATTGAGTCTTGTTGCAAACTGAATGTGGAAGTGTGTGACCATTCATTAAGCATCCTAATTTTCATTCATTTATTTCCCCTTGTAAACACTTGTACTTGCAATTGTGAACACGTTGTAAACTTTTAATTGAGTAGGATTTGTAAGATTAATTATGGATTTTGGCACAGTAACCAAGAATCAGTTTTCTATCCTTCTTCTACAAATGTTCCCCTATGTGTGTGTGTGTGACACAGAGGCAGATAAATCTGAATGAGTACTGTGTTTAACTGTACCAGGCACCATGAGCTCACAAGAAGCTCCCTGATTAGCTAGGTCACACAGCAGCAGTAGCTGCCGTCCAATCTTAGCGAAGGAAACCTTTTAGTGACCTCACAGTTGCACACAAAGTGATGAGACACTAAACTCTGAGTCGATACTGTCTGCATTTCAGAGAAGATGACTGTCTCTTGGGAGAGGAGCCTCCTTGTGCGTGTGCGCACACACACACACACACACACACACACACACACACGCAAACACAGTACTATTTGTCTTGATCATCTACAGCATGTATATTAGTGAGTAACCATGAAGGAACACAGAAATCTCATAGCGATGCTTATTCTACTGACTTCAGTGAGGAAAGAAAAATTGAAATAATTAAAGACGGGTTGGTGGACAGTAGTGTAGCTGCAATTCACAGCTCGTTCTAATAAGTTATCGTTTCTATAGTAATGGTTCATTCACAGGGATTTGTATGGTGGACGTTCCGCGTAAACGGATTAAAAAACCTGCGTGAACGTGTGAAAAAAGAGGCTGTTTATAGCTGCCATCATGTATGTGACAACAGGAACTCGTTGCGTGGACATTAAATGTGACCAAAAAACACAACTATTTATAGGAAGACTATACAGCCTACACGTGCCTCTTTCACACTTTTACACACGCACACACACACACACGTAAAGACGCTTCCTGCTTACTGTGTTTAAACATATACTAAGCCCCTTTGAAGTCAGACTCTCTGAAGTCCACTGAACTGAGTAGAACCCACCCACACACATACTGTATATACATATACATATATACATACACACATATACAAATATACACACATACACACACACACACACACACAAATATAAAAATATACATACATATACACACATACACACACATATACATAGATATACAAACATATACACACATACACACACAAATATACATACATATGCACACATACACACACATATACACACATACACACAGACATTTACATACAAATATGCATACATATACACACATACACACATATACATACATATACACACATACACACATATTTACACACAAATATGCACACATACACGCACATATACATGCACATATACACACACATATACACACATACACACATACACACACATATACACACATACACACAGACATGTACACACAAATATGCATACATATACACACATACACACACATACACACACATATACATACATATACACACATACACACACATATACACACATGCACACACATATACACACATACACACACATACACATATACACACATACACACAGACATTTACACACAAATATACATACATATACACACATACACACACATATACACACACACAGACATTTACACACAAATATACATACATATACACACATAAACACACATTTCACACAAATACACACACATATACACACATACACACAAACATTTACACACACATACACACCCATATACACACATATACATACACATTTACACACAAATATACATACATATACACACATACACACAAACATTTACACACACATACACACACAAAAACATATACACATGTATACACACATACACATGTGTTCAAATCCCTTGAGCAAGGCCCTAAACCTAATTGTATAAATGAAGGTTTCTGCCAAATCCCGTAAACGTTACATAAAGCCTTCAGCACCCCAGGAAGGAGTCTCCAGTGTCAGCACTTTGCTGCAATTTCTCAGAAACATGACAAGCTGATTTTTTTTTTGCCTAAACTTCACGAGAGAGAAAAAGTGACAGTGGTGAGGTGGTGATGAAGGAACGACTATTCTTACATATGTGAGAACGGGAACTAACTTGCTTTGCAGAACATTAAATGTAACTATGAACAGATTAAAAAAAACATAATGTGTCATTCTTTATTTAATAAAAATTGTAATTGAACGAATCACATGCCTCAGGACATACTGTTATAGAAAAACAATCAACTTCGGTGCAGTAACAGTAACTCCACATCACTGTTGTTGATTTTCCCATAACAGCATTGACATGAAGTGTGTTATTCCTTACGTGTTTAGGTTGCAGTACAAGGCGAAGCAGATTTCAGTGCTCTGAAGTATTTGAGAGAAGTTCAGAGAAACTTACCCCCGCCTCGCCTTCTAGCTCCATCTCACCCACACTCCTACCCTGTTGGTGCGGCTCACACACGGGCACGTTATGGCAGGCGCAACCTCCCCTGCTGCACTTGGTCTGGTCTGATGCAGCAAGCATCAGTGTGGCTCAGTGTGAATAAGAGTGAGCTACAGCACTCCACAGGCCTGGCTCATATTTCTTTCTGTGATGCTCTTCACACACACTGCCTGTACCACACATCACACACCACACACACCACACTTCCTCTGAATTTGTTTTACAGCCCACTTCCTTTTCGCTCACTCTGCCAGTCTCGCTGTCTCATAGATTCAATATGTGGACTTCTGTGAATCTGTTGTCTTTATACTGAACACACTCCCTTGCTCTCTAACCACTCCTTCATACAGCTGTTCTGGTGAGTTTGTATGTGTGTGCACTGGGGGGATACGAATGAGTATGTGTGCGAGTGTGTGTGTGGGCTATTGTCTTTTTTTTTGGGGGGGGGGGGGGTTCTTTATGCACTACTGTTATCTTATACAGATGTACATTACACAACCAATATGTTTCACACCAGTTCCACGTAGTATGAAATACTGAAAGGCATTTGTGAGGGTGCCAAAACTTTTTTCTGAAATGAAGAAGAAGAAAACAATGGAAAGTCCCGTCCTCTGTACAGCGCGATAGAGCGTGTGCCGAGTCCTGCCAGAGCAATGACACAACAGCTATGAGCTAATCATATCACATTGCCCAGTGATGAATTCTAATGATATCACACAGCGCTGGACTCTGATTGGCCAGGAGCTGTTCATTAATTTTTTATAACAGCAGCTCTTACTGTAGTGCAACTGCAAATCATAGGTTCGTGTCACTAGGCTCGTTCTAAGACAGTACGTTATTGTTTCTATGGTAACCACGTAAAGAAAATTTGTTGCAACGGTGTAGGTTTCTGTTTAACAGAAACAGTGTCAGCGCTTTGTAACAGTCAGGGGAAGTTTTAACATTAATACTCTGTAGTACTAACGTTCTAGATTTCTGAATTTACTCTCATGGTATAAATCACACACACACACACACACACACACACACACACACACGGCTTATCTGTTAGTGTTATGTACTGTGACGGGAAAAGGTCAGTAGAAAAAAAGACGCTTCAGCTCCATTAAACCGACCTCGATTTTTCACACAGAGAAAGCAGACGCAGAAGATGAAGATGATATTTCGACATCTAGAATCTCTATATCTGGACAAAAAAACCCACACACAAACCCACATGAACTCCACGTTTCAGTTCAAAGGTCACAACTACATTGAGCGAAGGTAAAACTCATAAATCACATCCACTGCTCCAACACTGGGCCTCCAAATGACAGTATACAAACAAACAACAAGCCATTAAACAACACATGAGCAACGGTGAGGATAAAGCAAGTGCAAACCAGATGGTCCATCCATGTACGCACGCACACACACACACACACACACACACACACACACACACACACACACATACATTGTATCCCCCTCCACCCAGTTGCGCAATCACGCAAGCTGACGTAATGATTAGTGAGGCTCATGAGGGGCCCATTGGCTGAGCACCAGGGCGGGGCTCACAAAACTCAAGCACAACATCCACGACCCTGTACTCTCTCTCTCTCTCTCTCTCACACACACACACACATGCACACACAGTCCACATGGGGAACTTGGCACCCGGCCCCAGTGCTCAAAAACACAGCTGCTCACATGAAAAAGAAAAAATGATGGACATCTCTGGAGAAAAAGGAAGGACTAGGGGAAATCATTAATGTATCATTCGATTCTCGAACAATGCGTCAAACAAAACATCATAAACGTTTTTTTAAACAAAAAAAAGTAAATGGTGCCAAATTTAGTTGAACAGTACCCTAATTATTTAAACGCATTTGAATATTAATTAGATACTACATTTCATATTACCATGAGTCAGAGAGCACTGTCCCGTTTTTGTTGGTGAAAACTAATATGACAAACATATTGTTACTGACGAAAATGAATCACGCACACATGAGAAGAGGCCAACAACTTGTGCTTCACCACAATTATATCAAGCAACTAAAAGTAAAACGTGGCATCTTGAACATTTAAATGTGGAATTTTTTGTGCCTTTTGATAGGGAAATATTCTGAAACTTGATGTGATGAAAAGTGATATTCATTTAATCATCAATATTTTTAACGATGGATAAACTTTATAATTTCGTTTTTAAACGCGGCAAGCGGTTTTACTAGAAAATCAGAACATCACAAGGATACACAAGAAGCAGCTGCAACTGTATTCTCTGCTTTGTTCGCAGACTCACCTGAGTAACTTATGCACATCTGGAGGATTAAAAGTCAGTCCCTCCAGGATTTTGTGATTTTGCGATGGCAGAAATGAACGCAAAATCAAACAAACGCCACAATATTCGGAGGAGCTAGCAGTTTTTCAAAATTACCGTGGATTTTCCGCAGATTTGGGCCGAGACATGTCGTGTGACGTCATCACAATGCACATTCAGCCAAAATCCTCTTCGATTCACGTGCGTCAAATCCGAGTCGTTTTCCACCCAAAAAAAGCACAAAAAACGCTGTGGCAAAATTAACCATTCATGGCCGCAACAATCCCCAAAAACAAAACCTCCACGAAATCCTGTACGGACTGAAATGTGACATTCACTAGCTTTCACATCAGACAACAAATTGTCCCTGTTCACCTGGTTATCACGTCGACTTCTCGTAATGTCGAGTGATTTCATGCACAGCGACATTAAACACAGTAACGAGCTTAGTTTCTGTAAAACTTTCCACCGTTGTTGTGATTGTTGTCATGAACTGCGTCTCTAAATGAAAACTGTGACCTTACATTCAAAAGTATTTGAAGAATACTAGAAAGTTAAGAATACTTGTCTGCAAAACAGAGCTTTCGGTAAGCTTAAAGGCTATAATAAAGGCTTTTAAAATTTAAACATTAATTCATTAATGTTTATTATTATTTTTATAATAATTATAATTGTATTATTATATAATTATTGTAATAATGTATAATAAATAATTATTATGTTAATTATGTTACTTAACATTAATTAAAAAATAGTTAATGTTAGTGCTCAATAACGGACTGTAAGTATGCGATTTGAGACACAATGCTAGTTTGTTTAATCGCTTACAGACTCAGTGTCACATGGTCTTATACTGCCCCGACTATTTACTATTTACTATTGGTATTGCGACCACACAGACGTGTCACAGTAATTTCTGAGGATATGCATAAGTGATGCTCTAAATGAACACAGGATACATGCGACAGCCATTTCGCGCATGTGTACGCATAGTTAAAAGCCTGTATTATCAAGCCTTAACATCCAGAAAGCGATTTCATACGCTGTAATCTTAGTTATAATTAGCTGTCTTATTTAAAGGGAAAGGAAATGAGAGAGACCATCACAGCATCAGGAATTAGCCGGGGTAGTTTCCACAGAGTGCAGAGAGAGGAGAAGAGAATGGTGTCATCAATACGGCCTTTACTCACACATCGATTTCCTCTTTACAGCTGAGTTCAGAGTAATAATGCTGAATGTACAGAGATATCATTATCCTCATTCCTCATTCAACACTCCCCCCCCCCCCCGTTTATCTGTCTCTCTGACCTCAGCTAACACTAAAGACATGTCCATGTTAAATATCTAACAGCTGAGACACAAGACAGTAACATATTTAACATTTACAGGAACATATTTAACACTTACAACCATCATGTCCAGGTCCTCAAAGAAAAAAAAGATTATTAAAGTTATTTATGATTAATATTATTATTACACCACAGTGCAATAATAATATCTCAAACCTGATCGGTCAGAAGGTGTTGATTAATTTCTATTTTAATGACAGGTTTAGATTAAAGCGCTCGTTTTAATACCTAATAGTTACTAGCTCATGCGCAAGGACTAACAAAGATATATGACGTAAGTGAGAACAGGAACTACTTCTTTCACAGATGTTCCACAAAGTTAAATGTAACTATAACAGGATAAAAAGTATTTTCATAGTATAACCGTTTTGGAAATTCTGCAATGTACAACCACTCTTACTGTAACCTACATGTTGACATTCTGTCTGTACACCATTTTCACACACACACACACACACACACACTGGGACCTCTCAGCAGGCCACCTCTTTAAGACTCAGGATGCTGAGTAATACTTTAACCAACATCTGCTGTTATTTTAATGGCTCGTATTCCTCAAACAGCATGTACAACAGACACACACACGCACACACACACACACACACACTCACACACATTACCAGTGCTCCTGCTGTCGATGCGACTATCAGTGATTCCCTGCAGCTTTGCGTGTCTGGATCTTCTACAACCTCCGTTTCCTCCGCTTCAGCTTTACACACACGGTTATAGTTTCTGCCCAACAAACTCTGCAAGCTCCTCCACAGGAACACACTTGCTGTACAACCCATCTCTCAGATGCGTACACACACACACACACACACACACACACACACACACATACACATACACAACAATCTCAGACAATCAGCTCCGGTGAGAATCTCTCCATCCTGGACCACGGCACACCATCAGGAAGTTTTTAGCGAAACCAGGAACCAAATGATAAAAGGGATCTTGAGATGCTGCCAGCTGGTCTAAAGTATGTGTGTGTGTGTGTGTGTGAGAGAGAGAGAGAGAGAGAGAGGGAGACAGTGTGTGTGTGTGTATGTGTGTGTGTGTGAGACAGAGTGTTATGCTATTGCATACACTCCTTCCGTATTAGAGAACGATCACGGTGGGTCCAGGGATGAGAGAGAGTGATGCGCTGATGAGCTGCTTCCTCAGCCGTTGATGGGTGTCTGCTCTCTCTCTCTCTCTCACTGTCTGTCTTTCTCTCTCTTTGCCTCTCTCTCTCGCTCTCTCTCTCAGTCTGTACATCTGTCTTCCTCTCTGTTTCTGTCTCTCTCTTTCTCTCAATTTGTCTGTCTCTCTGTCTGTGTGTCTGTCTCTGTCTCTCTCTCTCTCTCTCTCTCTCTCTCTCTCCCTCTCTCACCAGAGGCTGTTGAGTGAATGACTATTTATAGTTGCTATAACATAAGTGATAACTTGTTTCGTGGACATTCCACATTACATGTAACTATAAATGGATAAAAAAGTACAACATGACATTCTTTAATAAATAAAAAATTGTAATTGTTGACAAATTCTTTTGGTGTAAGAAGCACAAAACATTTTATCAGGACGTACTGTTACAGGATGATTACGTTGATTATTTTCCTTTAACAGAACACCCTGTCATGCTTTATTCCTTTCCACACAACATAGAACTGAAAGACAAAGCCGTTATATGCAACTAATACTGTGGTAAACTGGGGTTTGTTAAATGATGTTTAAAGAGATAAAGGGCATTTCTTTATGGAATGACCACTGAGTGCATTAGAGCTATAAACACACACACACAAGCACCCTAAATACAACTGTGCTAATTCACGAGTGACATTTAAAAATAAGAAAAGATCAAACAGAAAGATATAATTTTTTTCCATTTCTAGTTTCTGTCTCTTCAGGGAAAGGCTTTGATATGGAAATGTTACACTTGGTGCTTTCGGTGGCTTCAAAGAGTGCGACTAATTACAACACTGCCTCGTTCTGTGGAGAAAAATAAAGGCAGAATGAAATTAAAAACCTCAATATCAACTTCAAATTCAGCACGTCAGCTAATGCTGCTTCAAAAGGCATTCAAACTTTATTGTTTTTTGGGGGGGTTTTACACGTTACAGTTAGTTAAACATTGAATCATTTTAATATTTTCAGTTTGGTATGTACATTAACACTAAATGTATATTTGATTCTGCCTAGTAAACAATCAGGCTGTGCTATTACAGTACATGTAAGGTAGCTAACGATACAAGTGGCAATGATAATTTTAGCTAGCATGAATGGCAGAAAAATAGTTTTTCACTTTTCTAATGTTATTTTATAAACGCTTCTTAACACATGAAAAGCTGATGCATGTATGTAAATATTGGAAATCAGAACTAAGCTCTAACAATTTCAGTACATTTTGTGTTTACACTGGGTGTTCAGTCGCAATAAAATTTCCAGCAACAAAAAAATAGTCAAAAATGACCAAAATAAGACTGACAAGAATGAAAAAAATAATACTGTGATAAAACTGGCAAAAAATGTCAGAAATTATAGATTGATTCTACACATAAAAGCAAAAAAAATCCCATTATACACACTTTTATATACATACTTTTAAAAAAGTGTTTACAACTTGACATGAAATTTTTTACTAAAAATACATTTAAAAACGTTAAAAAATTTATAAAACTATTTAATGCCCCTGCATGATTGAACTCACATATTAATATCACTTATTTCATGTTATTCTTTTTCGATAGTACTGTTTCCTCATTTCCATGAAGGGTGCCAATACTTCTGGAGTGCACTGTACTCTCCATATTTTTAAAATATTGTTGTATTCTACAGTTTGTCTGGTCTCATCAACTTTATCATTAACTTCTGTACACAGATACTGTGATGTTTTTCCATGATCATCATACTGTCAACTTTCTTATTGTGTGTGTGTGTGTGTGTGTGTGTGTGTGTTTGTGTGTGTATATATGTGTATGCATGTGTTGAAGACTAGTGTTTCATTGCTTCATTCCTGCTCCCAAAAGGTTGGGTGTGAACTCCTGAGATTATTGTTGTTTAGGTCTGAATCTGGATTGTGTTTCCGAGCAGGATGAAACCCGCGGAGGTGTTGACGCCAGAGAGGCGCTGGACTGAAGGATGAGATACGTAATATACCTCCATAGCTCATGATCAGCATCGTAGTTGTGCTTCTGTGACAATAAACTAGCCAGAAATGATCAGAATCATATATACATATATACACAAGTGGATTTGTACACACAAACAGTGGAGCATGCTGCTAAGCCCTGCCCCCTGTTTTTCAAACATACAAAAACATCGCTATATATTTTTCGTTTTTTTGGCATCCACATCAAATTATTTGCTGTTTAAAGGCTAGCCCAGACATGCAGCCAATCAGAGAGAGTTGTGTCAGGTGATTGCACTGTGACATGCCCACTAGATTTTAACAGTATGTTCAACAGACTGCATAAAGTAGACTATTTGTCTTAAATAACACTTATATTATGACGAAATAAACATTTAAACTTAATCAACTTCGCACTCCCGCCTACGAAAAAGTAGTTTCATCTTTATCTTGACTATGGGGTTTTAAAAATAAATCCTACGCTGTTTTTCACGAGCCAATTACGCTAGCATAACGCCATACTAGTGCATTAGCATCCTGAGAAAAACAGCAATAATTCCAGCAAATATTAAAGTTCTGGTGTATGGGAGCACTTTGGCTTCCTGCTAAGTTACGACTCTGGCAGAGAGTGTTAGCGAAACGTTAGTGTTCCGCCTACTGTGTAAAATACACCAGCATCGCAAAATATAATATCATAAAAATACTGCAAATTCAGCACACCTAAGCATGTGCTTGCACACCAAACTCAAAATCCAGGTGAAAGAAATCACAGCAACGATTGGGACATTCATATTCGCTAATAAAGAACGCAGCGCTACATTTATCCAACATCAGAATGGGAAATGGGAAATTCAGACACGCCCCCTTGTGAGTCACATGGATCACCCAAACAGTGTGATTATTAAGATTGCTCATGCTACAGTACGTCATGGAGTGGCGTAACACACGCAGATGAAAGCGCTGTCTGCCCTCTTCCTCACACATGAGCTCACAGATGCACCTGATTGGCTAGTGCCAATGTAACTGACAGGAGAGAGAGAGCGTATGCACTCAGTCCTGATTCGAACTTATGAATCGAACCCACGAACAGACGATTGGGTGAACACTTTTCTGTTGAGCTGCAATTATTGTGTTTTTATAATGTTAAATGTTTTAATCAATTAAAAGTGGAAACCTAAGGTACATATTTAAGCAATGCTGATTTCTGCATCGAAATGTAGCGCATCGTATCGAATTTCAGTCCTGTGTACTGGGGTTACACCCCAAGTCATCAGCATTGTAAGTAAGTAAGTACATTTCATTTATAAAGCACATTTAACACAGCAAAGCTGACCAAAGTCCTGAACAGAGTAAAGAAAAGTTAAATAGAAAACAGAATAAATCCAAATACAGACAGACAATAGACAATAGTAAAAAAAAAAAATTAAACACCTGTGAGAAGAGATACACTTTTAGCCTCTTTTTAAAAATGGTAATTGAAGGTGCAAGGCGGATGTTCAGTGGCAATTGATTCCATAAACGAGGGGCAGCAACTGAAAAAGCTCTATCCCCCTTTGTTTTTAAACAGGATCAAGGGACATACAGAAGAAACCTATCAGAAGATCTTAGAAATCTGCTTGATGAATGTGGTGTAAGAAGATCGTTGAGATAAGAAGGAAGCTTAGTAGTGCCTAAGAAGGATTATTTACTTTATCATTCTTTTTTTCCCTCAAACTATCTTTGGAAGAGACTAGAAGTTAAAAGTAGACAAACTGTGCAAGTGGAGCATTATGGACTTCAAACATTAAAAATATATATTGAAATCAGAAATAGAAAAAAGAATTTCACTTGCAAGTTAATAACAGATATTACTGATAGATTGATAGATTTGATATTTTAGCCCTCATGTAAATTCATGACTAGCTGTCGCTGCACAAGCCAAATAAACATAACGGGCTTTGCTGCCACCTGTAGGTCAATAAGAGAATTGCTCAATATTTCCCATCTAACAACACTCACTGTTTACATTGGGGTGTCTTTAACACACAGGCTTTAAAGTTGTACAATAACCTTTCACTGAATATCACTACTTTCAGTGTTTTGTAGTAGGTATAGCTGCGTGCAAAAGTTTCCACACCGTCAGTTACAAAAATGAAGAAACTAAGATATTTCACAGATGTCCCTTCATTATTTTAAACTCAAAACATATATGTTAAGATATTAATACTGAAACAATGAATGTGAGATAGCTTTGCATTTTGATTCCACTCTCCTCTAAGGCCTTTTTCATCTCTCTTTGTCTCTGTGTGTTCTTACAATGTGCCATTAGGTGAATACTAGCACGCATATTTTTTCTCTTTCCACATAAAAGTGCAATGGCTTTATTCCAAAAATTATGTTCCTTCCACACTAATCCACCACTGGTGCTATTTTCTTCCTCTTCGGGCCAACCGTAGAGAACTGTAGATTTTTTGCTTTAATCAATTATATTTAATCGTCTCAATCAGAAGAATGGAGCTGCGAACTAAAAAAACACACTGTACAGTATAACCGATAAACCTGTACCGCATGCTAATCCGTTTGCCTAGCATTGACCACGAAACACATTTTGGCATCTGGAGCCGATATGATAGAGCCTTCTCAAGAGCATGCAAAACAAGTCATGAGGAAGAGTCTGAAGAAATGAAATCCAAAAGTAATAAAGAGTTGGCATGTGTTAGGGAAAAGAGAAAGAATGTGCAGCTTGATTCTTTAAACCCGGTAAAACGACACAGACGACATTTGAGCTGCCAAAGTGAGCCATTAAATCAGTCCAAGGATCAACATCTCGGTCTGTTCTTCTGTCTCACTCTCCTTCTCTGTCTGTCTTACTCTCCTGAGGGCAGGGTTATGGTGATCAGAGGAATGAGAGGATATTAAAATTACAGTAAAGGCAGTACATTTACACAATAAACCTGAACAAGAAGAAAGATCACAGAAGATATTCATGATTATTGAGATTTTGTTTGTTTTTGTTTTTTTAACAGAGGATTTCTCAGTATAAGTCTGGTTCGGGGGCGGGGTTAGGTATCAGTTCGATTTGTGATATGTCACTATACCACTTATCCTTCTTCAGGGTCACAGGGGAACCTGGCACCTATCCCAGGGAGCATCGGGCACTAGGCGGAGTACACCCTGGACAGGGTGCCAATCCATCGCAGGGCACAATCACATACACACTCACACACCCATTCATACACTACGGACACTTTAGACATGCCAATCAGCCTACCATGCATGTCTTTGGACTGGGGGAGGAAACTGGAGTACCCGGAGGAAACCCCCGCAGCACGGGGAGAACATGCAAATTCTGCACACACAGGGCCACAGTGGGAATCGAACCCCCAACAGTGGATGTGTGAGGTGAACGTGCTAACCTCTATGCCATTTGCAGGGTAAATGCTAAATGTTTATCTGAGGCAACGTTAGCCTTATTAGGTCACTGAAGATGGCTAGCCAGCCTGATTTCTTACTTTCTTCTTCTTCTTCTTTTAAATTCTGATTGTTCTCTTTGTTTGATTTATTGCGTAGTTTTTATAATTTGATTGTTCAGTTGAATGTAGCATTTAGTTATTGTGTAATTTGACATCTTATGCTTGTCTTTTAAATATATTACATGAGACATAAGGGCAACAAGTTTACCTGAGGTAAAACTAAAGGCAATGTTAGCCTTGCTAAGTCACTAAGGTTTACTAGCTAGCCTGATATTTTGCATAGATAACTCATATAGCTTACCTTACTTTCTTCTTATTTTTATTTGCATTGTCATAATTATTTTCATTGTTCGATTTATTGTGTAATTTTTTATTTTCTGCAGTTTTTATTGTATCGTTTGATTGTTCATTTGATTTTAGCATGTTATTGTATTATGTATGTTCTTAAAAAGTTTTGTGCTCTATTTAAAAATACAGCACAGTGTGTCTTTAAAGACAATACAGTAGGAATAATTTAAATAACAGCTATCAGTAAGTTACTGTATTTTTCAAGGTTACTTTTGCTACAGTGTAGTCATCTTAAATATATAAATACTGTATAATTCAGTAAATATTATAATATTTTCAGTACACTAAAATTAATAAAAGTTCTGCAGTTATGTGAGTGAGGATTGTAACTTTAATGCAAAGTTACTTCAATATTTCCAGTATTCTTTATGTAGTCTTGTGTACCCCAGTGGTGAGAACTTTTACAGTGCAGGCATTAAAGATATTTTTGTCTTTATCCTTTTAAGTATCAGCAGGAGTAATGTGACAGGACTGGAGTTTTGTTTCCATGGCTGAGTTTCCAAAATCCAACACCGGCTGCCAATAACGGCATTAATAACTTCACAGCTCAGATCTGGAAAGTGTCTCTCTACAATGAATTTTCCACCTTTTCCACCTTCGCCTGGGGGGAAAAAATCACATCTGGATGACCGTTGACCCAAGATCCAGCTAATGTGTTTAAGCAGATGATCGTCTGGTGTCTTCGTTTGATTATTTTATTTCATTTCTTTTGGAAACTTGCAGCTTTAAGACAGACTTTGAGACAAAATCTGCTGCTGGAAATTCCATCAAATCCAATTTTTTATGGTGGAAATTTGTCTGACTTCCATCCTGACACTCTTAATGTGGATTATAGAGCTAGTGAGAGATGAGAATTTAATTTCGGTGGGATTTAAGTTTCTATTTTACTTTTTTTTTTATTCTTTCTCGCTTGTTTGCTCTCTCACTCACACACATTTCATTTAAACTTCGTGTATCATTTAAACTTCGTGTTCGTGTATTCGATTAATCCGGCATTTTTGGTTTGAAAAAATAAATGCAGCTCATATATGTAATGGTTGAGTTGCCGTTGTAGATACACATTTCCATCTTCATGCCAGAGATTTACAGAAAACAACAGGAAATGGATATCTGAGCACGTTATTATCCCACATCATGACGTATTTCAGAGTGAAACATCATGCTTTATCCATTAGGAGTTGATTCGCTTGTGAAAGGGGGAAAAAAATGGAAATGTAAGGGACGTTGTAACTCGAGTATTGAGGCCAACATTTGAGTTCATCTTTATGAGAATCTTGAGCAGCTCAGTTTCTGTTCCGGCCATAATCCTACCGTGACGGAGGAGAAAAGTCTCTGCTATGATTAGTACAAATGATTCGTGCACTATCTGACAAGTACACAAGCTAACAAGATTTTTTTTAAAGGTCTGTTTTGATTTCAATTTAGATTATTTTTTTAAATCACAAATATAATCAATAAAGCTACTTTAAATGAAAAAAAGTGGAAAAAGAAAAAGACCAATCAATGATGCCTGTTCATCTCTATTCATCTAATGTTGAACTTTCAAAAATTACACATTTAAATGTTATTAACACATACAAGCTCTCTCTGGTTAAAAAAGAGAAAAGACAAGTCACTGTTTCTGCTTTGCTAATGCTAATGAGACAATAAAAGGACAAGAGTTTAACATGATCTCATTTGCATGGTGTTACATGACTCCTACTAGCTTTCATTCATTATTAACGCTGTTGGAGTTTCTGGTTGAAGGATTCCTTTAATAAAGCACATCATCCTACACCGATTATACACACACACACACGCACACACACACACGCACACACACACTCTGGCAGGGGGAAGAGATCTTTAACTCAAATTTACTCTATTTAACTGGAATGCTGATTATATAGTGAGTGTTGTTGGTGTTATTTTTAGCAGGTGCATTATATGCATGTCAGATGAATGAAACGTGCATAGGAATATCACTTTCTTTCTCTCCCTTAAAACCTTTTAAACCTGAAAAAAGACTAGAGCGTAGCCTATTTTACCCCCAAACCTCACTTCCAGCACTACACCTTGTTAGCAGCTATCGCAGAGCCTATCACACTTGACTTATGCTACAGACTACTATCTAGTGAATTTTTAAACTTACCCCATAATAAGCAGTTGAAAGTTGAAAACATACAGTAATCCAGTGTACAGTCTAGCAGCTCATTTTAAATGCATCTTTGTTCAACTGTGTCCGATACAGTAGGTGTGTTTCCGGTATAGATCATATTATTAACCAGTGTTGCCAAGTTTCAACAAAAATTTCCAGTGAAAATGAATCTTAAAATCACACAAAAGATTTGGAACAAGCCCAAAAACTTCACCAAATTTTTGTCTTCTTTTTCTTAGCCTTTGCATCAGAAACAAGGTCACCGTGGTGCACACGCATTCCTAATGTACAAATATTATCCACTCCACAATCCCCCATGATGCCCTCTCCCAATCTTTGCAATATATCTTAAATAGAAATGTTTCTGTACATCATAGATGCACTGATAGACACACTGTCTGCACTTACACTTTACAATCATTTGCAAAAATCTATAAGATTTATTTCTGATTATTTGCTATAAAATAAGATTTTGATGAATGCAGAATATTAAGTCCAATTTTGCGTACGGAAAGCACGAGTCTGGCAACCCTATTATTAACCATCCTGTCCACTGCTCCGCCCATGAGCATGGGGCAGAGTGATTCCTCCCCCAGTAGGCCTCTAGTAGCGCATGTTGCAGTTACCATTTTTGACCACTAGGTGCAATAAGATCTTTATGGCGCTAAACGGGGCAGTGAGCACCACGGTTATGAACAAACCTATGGGCTGATATCTGTCAAAATCTGCGGTTTTCAAAGAGCTAATTAGTGTGTGAATTTCTGTGGAATGTAAAATGTATGCAGCTGTAAATGAGGACTTTACGAAAAATAACATTAGTTAATCTGCCCCATGGAAGGAAGCCACCACCTTTATTAAATAATTATCTAGTCTTGGATGGCTCAGTGTCTTTTTTTCATTTCAAACCTGTGCACATTTCCCCCAAGCTGTCAGTGA
>NC_071266.1:11221165-11291165 GCF_023375685.1 Ictalurus furcatus
CATTAGTGCATGAAATGGTTAAAACACGTTTATTTGTCACAGCGTGTTAAAAAAAACGAACGAAAGAATGGGGGGAAAAAGTCCTTACCACGAGCACGGAGGTCCTCACGACCTCGGAAACGCTCTGGCGGAGCTCGGCGGCGGTGCCCGGTTTACTCAGCCCGCGCGTGAACTTCCGCGTCTCGGGCTGGAGCGGCGACGCCATGCGCGTGCAGAACCACTGAGCTCACCCTGATCCTCAGCTGTCCTTCACGACAGCCACAACAACATCACTGCGAGGCGATTTCACTGCTCCACTTTTCCCCTAGGATGGCTAGGTGCGCGTGCGCGGGCGCGTGTTTGTTTTGAGAGCGACGCGCCGTGTTGGATAAAGATCCGCGCTCCCTGTGCGCTGTGACTGTCGCTTCTCCCAGGAGAGATTGTGACACACTCCTGCCTCACCCTGTGTGATGCATCTTCACTTGTACACCACATACGCCTCTCTGCACGATGCAGCATCCCTCTAATGGTGTACTAGTTTGTTTGACACACTTTTTTTATATTGTAGTCAAACAGTACAGTGGGGTTTTTTTCTTCTTCTCCATTCTGCATTAAAGGTGCAGTCTGTAATTTTAAAAGTATCCTTTAATTAACCTGGATTAATCATATCACGTCGTTTAGAATAACACGATAAGGTCAAGAAATCAGATCAGAGTTTACTTCAGTACATTTACATTTACATTTATTCATTTAGCAGACGCTTTTATCCAACAAATTAGGAAATACAAGCAAAGCGCTATATCAAGCAGAGAACAATGCAAGTAGGCTAGTGCTACCATACAAGATCTTTCATTGAGTTCTAGAGAAGCAAAGTGCACAGAGTAGAGGTGTAAGAGCTAGAGTAATTTTTGTTTGTTTGTTTGTTTGGTTGGTTTTTAGGATAATATGGGGTTGGTGTTTTAGGGGGTTGGTTAGGTGTTCACAGAAGAAGTAGGTCTTTAGCTGTTTTTGGAAGATAGTGACAGATTCTGTGGTCCGGATTGAGGTTGGAACTTCATTGCACCACTGAGGAACAGTTAATGTGAAGGTTCTGGAAAGGGACCTTGAGCCACACTGAGTAGGAACTACTAAGTGTCGGTCGTTAACTGATCACAGATTGCGTGAAGGAACATAAACCTCAAGGAGAGTGTTGTGGTAGGGGGGTGCGTGAGCATCAAGGCCTTGAATTTGATACGGGCGGCTACAGGAAGCCAGTGGAGGGAGATGAAGAGGGGTGTGACATGGGTTCTCTTGGGCTGGTTAATCTGATAACAGTCCATTCAATAGCTCTGATTTCCTAAAAGTATGTGTGTAAAGACCTACAGCATACACATTTAGTGCTGTATTCAGAGTTGATTTAAGTGTGCTTAGAAACAAACTTAACTACAGACTTTAGCAATATTCAAATGTTACGCTTGTAGGCCGGAGTTTGGGTAAAGCAGAGGCGTGTCACAGAACTGAAAGTCAGTATTGTGAATCATTTTGGCTTGAGCGAGCAGCAGTATTAAGTCCAGTGACTCTGTCTGACATTTTGCCACAATGACGTTTACAGTACAGTAAACATCTATGGAATGCCATCTCAGGCCAATATTAAAATTAACGTATCTAGAATTGACATTTTCTGAAGAAAATGTGAGTGGTGCTTGCCCGTGCAAAATTCGACGCCCGCATGTAGCTGTTTGTTTGTTCAAGTATAACTAATTTCAAGCATAACTAATTTCAGCTATATCTGTAGCCAATTGTATTTAACTCGAGTTTTTAATACAATATATTTGCATGCATGTCACATCATTAGAATACCCATAATTCATATTCATAATTCATATTTCATAATTGGGGGTTAATATGCAAGTGACGTGATGTCACTAAAATTCCCATAGCACAGTTCTCCTCAGTCAGCCAAGCATTTTGATGTTTCACAGGTCTATGTACCAGTAGTTTTGTGGTTACAGTCAGTTTTGTAGCGACATGCACGTGACACCATGTGACGCAACATTGAGTCGAGGTCATTGTCATCCCCCATAATGCAGTTTTCCTCTCTGAGCATTTTGATGTATGACATGGCTGCAGTAGTTGGGTTCTGGGTTCTGCTACTAATTTCTCAATGAGTGTGTATGGGGGAAATTTGATCAGGAATTTCATGACGTGGGAATGGCAAGCATTAATTACTTAATAGTATTGTCCCTTTAAAATCCCACAAAAAGTTTCTCGCAGGAGACGCATTCTAAGCGGAGACATTGCTTATCTCAAGGATAAATTTATCAGCTAACTTAAAGTGTAACAAAAGTATGTGCAGGAGATGAGTGCTTAGTCAGATTGTCCTTCAAACCACCGGCATGGTTTCTTAACAGACAGGTCCCTCAAATGAACAAAAGCTTTGCCGTTATCATATTAAGTAGCAAAAAAGCTAAATATCATGTTATGATTTCTTGACATCAGTTTAGTATCTCATGGATTAATTAGGTTGTGAAGAACTGCCGGCATGTGATATTTAAAAAAAAAAAAAAAAAAAAAGAGCGAAGCAATTGGATGCGCTGGATCAGGTACTGTTTTATAAACTGTGGGAAAGAAGGTAGATAAAATTTTGACCATTCATCCAGCAAAGTTGGCAGTATACTACACTCCTATTAGACTGATTTCAGTTCTCGCCATCTTTTCATACATCTATCATATTTTATTATATGTTTTTATTTAAATTAGTAAAATTGTTTCTTGCTTTTATGTTACATTGTATTACATTTGACCGCAACAGAAATAAGCGACAGTATATCCATATTTATTCTGCATGTTGTATCCCTGATGGTTTTTTTCAGGTTTAAAGGCAAGTGCTCGTGTTTAAAGGTTGTGGTGAAGAATCATTGTCTCAGGCTGCTTCTTCACTAGAAAAATCTGCCAACCTCAGAGATGTGAACTACATGCAGGACATTTGCATAATCTGAATGTGAAGCCCAGAAAATTTACTTAAGTAGCTGCTAAACCTGACTCTGAATACGAGGAACTTTTCTTGAATAAATATTGACATAACCTTTCGATTACAGCCCTGATTTACTAATTATTATGTGAATATGAGGAAAACGCTTTCTCAAGACCAGCAGGTCTCATCTTGGTTATACAGTATATACAGTGCCCTCCACTAATATTTAACCATGGGCATGAGGTACTTTTCCATATGGCTACCTCTCTGTGTGCGCCAAAACCACCTCTGGTGTTTATTGCCAAGAAGTTCTATTTTGGTTTCATCTGACAATAGAAGCCGATCCCATTTGAAGTTCCAGTAGTGTCTGGCAAACTGAAGATGCTTGAGTTTGTTTTTGGATGAGAGGAAAGGCTTTTTTTCCTGAAACCCTTCCAAACAACTTGTGGTGATGTAGGTGACTTCGGATTGTAGTTTTGAAGACTTTCTGACCCCAAGACACTCCAGCTGTGATCCTTGGAGTTTTTTTGGCCACTCGAACCATCCTCTTCACAGTGCGTTTAGACAGTATAGACACACATCCTCTTCTAGGTTGATTCATAACATTTCCAGTTGACTGGAACGTCTTAATGATTGCCCTAGTGGTGGAAATGGGCATTTTTTATGCTTGTGCTATTTTCTTATAGCCACTTGACATTTTGTGAAGCTCAACAACCTTTTGCTGCAAATCACAGCTATATTCCTTGGTCTTCCCCATAGGTATGAATGACTAAGGGAATTTGGCCTATGTGTTACCTCATATTTATACCAATAAATATGTCATGGTTGAACAGTGTCCTGTTTCTAGTCACCCAGGTATACTAAAAAAATGTCAAATATCAATAGGAATATACTTCAAATATATTTTTCTCATATGACTTCATAGGGGTGCCAATAATTGTTGCACACCTATATTTAACCATTTTATTAAATATAAATCTGTGTTGTGTTTGTAATTGTTTGATATCCATAAGCGCAGAAGGTTTTTGTGATTTTTTTTTTAACAAAACGTCAAAAGGTTCAACAATAAAGACAACTTTTCACAGCCTTCTTTGCTCATATTTACAAGGGTGCCAATATTAGTGGAGGGCACTGTACATGTATATTTAAATATACTTTAGCTGCAGAAATTTGTGTAGAGATCTATGACGTCTGTAATAAATGAAATTTTGTAAAAAATCAGTGGATCATAAAGTGAGTTACAGATGTTCAGACCTACATCTCACCATACATTAGATGTGTATTGGCTTACAATCACCTCTGGACCTTTCTAATATGGCGTACACGTTGACATTATTCCAGAAGCTAGCAAGATTGGCTAATTTCCTATACCTATGTTTTACAATGTGTGCAAACAGGAACAATGCGACTGCAAAGCATTATTTATTAAAATGCAGCAACGATACAGTTTTGCAATCCGATAGAAATCACAAATTCCAAAGGGTACACCAAGGTGGCATTTTCTTCACAGGCGTAAGGTGACCGATCAAACGACGGACTGGACCAACACTGAACACACACGTGACAGCAGAACATACAAAAAAAATTATAATAAACCTACACACACATGGAAACAGAGGGCATCTCAAAGTCAAAGGTAATATTGTGCTCCTGAAAAAAAAATTGTTTAATCCATGCATTAGTATGAAGAAGGAGAAAACGTCAGCAGTGTCCTTGAGGGTTTTAGTGACAGATGTGAGCTCAGAGCTGCTATAGGGCGTGTCTTTGTGCATAGAGATTGATTTGACCTTTGACCTATGGCATGTCCTGCTTTTTGTCCTTTAATGTGAACGTCCACATGTACACAAACACATATAGACATGCATAACGAAAATTATCCATATACATGGAAAGACAATTATCCATACACTGGAAAGACAGAGAAACATATAATCTCACTCCCCCCCCCCCCCACTCACACACACACGCACGCACACATCTCAACAGTTCCATTATTATGCTATCCAAAGCAAACAAATGCAGCACATGGGTAAATGTCACAAAAATGTCCCCCTTTTTTCTTGCTTAAGTCTTTAGTTTACTAAAAGTTCTGTGTGTATTAAAACACATGCAAACTCGATAAAACAAAAAGAAAAATGTGCAAACTGATACAGTATACTAACAAGCTTTACGGCGATTTGTGTCTTTCACAAAATAGCATGTGCTGTCCGGTTTTGCGCGCTTGCCTTAACAAATATGCGATTTGGGACGTTTTTACTTAAAAGTGCTAAATACAGGGCGCGGTCGATGCAAAGAAATGAATTTATCACATGCAGTGTGATTTACTAAACCTGAAAATCCCTTCCCAAACAGTGATTGGATGTGCAAATTAATACGCGTGAAGGGCAAGTAATAAAGTGGCAGAAGTCCATTTCCGGCAGATGAAGACAAAATCATAGGTTTATCAAGCTCCAGTATCTCAAAATGATTAAAAAGTTTCTTAAAATAACAGCAAAAGTTAGTTTAATATCGAATATTCACCGTATGTTCCTATACCTCCTATGCCACCATATGTTCCTATGCCGACAATATTTGAAACAGTTTTTTGACACATTACAATGAATTTACATTCTATTGGACAAGAAATTATATATACGTGAGACAAGGGTTCGTTTCAGTTCCACTTTTCTGAGAGATCGGTACTCGTCACGGCTATCAGACTCAAAAACCTGATGTAAATATTGTTTTCTACCCCGTTTTCGCACGTGATGTAATTCACGCAATTAATCTTCAGAAATCATCCAAAAAACATCACAAATTGATGCTCGTTATTTTGGATCTTAGTAAATCAGAACCACAGTTTATCTTCATACCCGAGATGAGATAAATTTCTGATTAATTTCTAATAACTTGCAAAAGTCTATGGATCTCCCCCAAATTTATATTTATTTTTAAATTATGTGACATTTTATTCAAAGGTATCCTGTTGTCACAGAATTTCTCTCTTGTAGTTTAAAATTATGAATAAAGTAAGCTAACTTCAATGCTACGGAAACAACGCTATTGAAACAAGTTTTTTTTAAAGTTTTTTTTTTTAAGTTCAGTAAATTTGTAATCCTTTCCACCAAATATCGCACCACACATTTCCATTCTTATACATTATGAATCATTTTGTCCATTTTCTTCACATCATGGAAATTTTCCAGCCCTAATAGCGTGGCAAAGCATGAACACTATTGAAGTGGATTGATAGAAAGTTTTCCCATCCTCCTGATTTTTCGTGGTGTGTCTAAACAGACACGAGTGGAAATTGTATTTTTTTTAAACAGTTAGACACAGTATGGAGTGTAAAGTGAGGATTTATCTATACATAGTGACGGCTGGTGGTGATATTAGACGAGAGATCAAATGTAATATCTGTCAATATCTCAACAGATCGAGCAATCTAGGGGGTATGTCAGTCTATATAAACACCTGACATGACTGACACTGATTGGCTACGTGAATCTACAGCCTGAGCTAGAAAGAAATCAGCCCTAGCCTCGCTTCACACTTCTTCATAACAGTGTGTGTTTTTCTTACGACCATTGGTGGTGCCGTTGCGCTCGGTTCCACAAATATACTAAATAATCCGCTTATGTTTTTGTAAAGAGCGAATAATCTGACGTAGATGTCAAAAATGAAACATTATATTGATGTCTTTATAGCTGTCAGAGAGGGCTTAGTAATGCTAGCACGTTTCCACAAGCTGTTCCTGATCAAAACTTCCATCTTACAGAAATCATGTGCACGCTATATCACGATATGCTCTTTTATATATTGATTACAACATTTAGAAAACATTAAAACAAGCTCTTGCTTGTCCATCATTTCTTTTGTTTAGGGACCGTAATCATGTTATGCTCGAAACAGAATCAAGATGTACGATTGTTAGGGCTGATTTATACTTCTGCAAAGATGCATGGACTGTATGTAAATATTTTTGTGTCAAGACACAAAGAAGTGGATTGTGGAAAAGCAGAACTTATTGGTTGAGCAGGAAGGTGTATCTAGTAACAATATAACATGAGAGCAAAAACTCAGACCCAAACCAGAATCAGAAGCAGTACAAAAACAAAATGGAGGATCACTGAACGGCCAACATCGTTAATGAATAGATCATGGAAGCCAAACTGAAAAAAAAAAACATACGTTGACCACAAAACCCTAGCATATGTCAGTGGATGAGTCGGCTAATTATTTTTTTCCAGGAAGAAAATGGCAACATAAAAGTCCAGTCCAGTGCTACATACTAATAATAAGCAGCTCCTCCATTTTTACAGACACAAAAAGAACCCAAAGCCCCACCCACATGTTTTCTATTGGCTCCCAGACTCGTGAAGAGTCTTGTGATATATAGAAAATAATCGCTATCAGAAGCAAATGCACGTCTTTCTCGTCCCACGTTCCCTTCCACTGCTTTTTTGCTGGGGGGAATTTTTAGTTGAATATTTGAATATCAGGAAAAAAAGCAGAAAAGGGTCATTTTCAGGTCTCTCCCGTATCACCTTAGAAAGGATTTCGTGTTCGTAAATGCTACAGCTGAACCGGAAATAACAGCACCTCTGTGGAGTGAAAAGTACTTCACTTCTCTCAGCTCTACACTCTCCACAGCAGTACATTCTGGAGTTTGTATATGCGACACTGGCCCCTAGTGTACATGTTTATATTACATGTAAATATAATGTCAGATGCAGAAGCGTAAATCAGCCCTCATGTTCAAGTGCAACACATAAAAAAACCTCCACATAAACACACGTCAGAGATATGAGATAAAACAGTAACACTGAACTGGCACACGGCTGTGCTTATTCAGAGATTTTTTTCCATAGTCCAAGTGCATCTATGGTTCTCCACCGGATACTAGCTTCATGTCCTGAAATGCCCCAGGATCATGCACGGAAAAAAGTGATGAGTCTACTGAGTCTCTGAGGAAATCTGAGCTTTAAAAGGTGCAGTCGCTGGGGTCTGAGGTGAAGCCGGAGGTCACACCTCCTCTGCCCTTCTGGTAAACCGCAGAGGCTGATTTGGCTCTGCTGGGTCCAGCGTTGTGGTTCTGACCTCCAGGACACTTGTTGTTGTTCACTTCAGCATCCAGCGTGTCCGTGGTGATGACCCAAGTTGCCGGACGCCACTTTTTCAGAGCGTAGGGAGTCTTCACTCGTTTTTTAATCTTGTCTCCTGATTCCTCCTTCCCATCGTAGTCTGAGTGGCCTCCTGAAAGAAAGAGAGCGAGAGGGAGAATAGTTGCGTAAATTATGTCAGGTGAAAAGCATTAAATATTTAAAAGAGATTTTTGCGTTTTAATTGTCCGTAAGTCTTCCTCACCCAATAAGGGCAGCGTGGTGATGGAAAGGTCCAGTGAGTTCGGTCTCACGGGTCTGCGTCCACGGTTCTGTCTGAGCAGCGCCTCCCCCTGAGTCAGTGCCATGGGCATGGGTTCGGGCATGGACATGGGCGGGGCATGGAGGACAGGTGGGCATGGAGGAGGCGGTGCAGGAGGTTCTGTTACAGATGATGAGGAAGTCTCTCCGACTGGTGCAGTGCTCTCGCCGGTCTCTCCTCCCTCTCCGGCTCCTCCCTCACTCTCTCCTTCTCCCTCGCCGTCTCCACTGTTATTATTGCTGTTGTTGTTGTTGGTGTTGTTTTCCAGTTGCGTGTCTCTCCTCAGCAGAGGCTCCTGCTCGTCCGGACTCGTGGTCAGGATTCCGAAGCTCATCTCATCTGAGCTCTCACCGTCTTTACCCTGAGATTTAGCGGCGCTCACAGTGCCCCCTGGTGGCACCTGCGTGGTTAAATTCGACATTATTGACGAGACTGCATTGTTGGCGACAACCTTAACCGGGCATGGCTCAGGAGCGGATTTAGTTCTGGCCACGCCCACATCGGCTTTCTTCAGATTGCTTTTGCTCAGCTTGCCGAACTTCATCCTGAGAGATGAAGCCGCAGCAGGTTTAGAGTGCAGACTCAGACTGCTGGGTCTCTTCGGGACGTTTTGCTGCTTGGGCAGGACAGGCGTGGGCGTGGCAACCTGCGACCCCGTGATGTCAGAAGTCATGTCGGCGACCGGGTAGAAGGGACTGTGTGAGCTTGCCGTTTCACCAGAGCTGAACTGTTTTTGCGAGTGCTCCATCAGGCTCTCGTCGGAGCTCTCGCGCAGGTTTCGCTGCACCTCACTCAGGTCGAGTTTAGGGGTTTCCAGGTCCTCCTGGGTGAGCTGGGCATGGGGGGGATGGCCGCTACCCAAAACTGGGACAGGTATAGAGAGAGGGACGGACGTGGCACCGTCAAGCCCTGAAGTCCCAAATTGGGCCTGTTGACGCTCGTAGTTGATGCAGTTCCTGTTCTTCTCTGCAGCTCCTCCCATCAGCACAGGTTCTGTAGATGCAACACTGTGAGGAGGTTTAGCTCCGCCTTCTCTTTCCTCAACAACAGCTGCAGACAAGGTTTCTGAGTAGGTGCTGGTCTTTGGTGCTTGATGTCCATGTGACAAGTTCCTGAGTTCAAAAAATATTTATGATCGATACATATGGAGTCACTTTTACCAGAAGTATTAAATAAAATGTCAAGATCTACAAAATTTCAACATCTAAAGTAGATCAAATATAAAAAATAGCAAGAATTAAATATGTTGAAATCAAACTTAATTTAAAAAAAATGTACTTGCCTCATTATCTACTTTCGTTTCAGTAAATCGTTTATTGATTGATTTATTCAATCCATAAAGTTTTTTTTTGCTTATAGAATATTTTATTGCTTCTGAATTCTTGTTTATTTCTTGTAGAATCTTGAAGAAACGTCTGGAATATTTTAATGCTCCCAAATATTTTTTTTCTCGTTTTGCTTAAGGAATCATTTATTGCTTCTGATTATTTTGTTTGCTTGTTTGTTTGCTTATTAAATCTTTTAGTGCTGAATCTTTCTATGTATTTTTTTTTAAGCAGGCCACACCCACTCAGTGACTCAACATGGTCGACTGTTCTAGACTAAGCAGTTATATCCAACTGGATTCAGACATTAAAGACGTGCTGCAGTCACATGATTGTGTCGCAAATCATAAGTTATTTTTCTGAACAAAATAATTTGAGTGAATTATGATCCAAGTGTGAATGAATTAATATGTGTGAATTAGTCGTGACTGTACTTAGGTGATTTTGTTTATTAATATCCATTATAGATTACCTATGATTGTGCAGGGCTGTGCTAATGTTTACAGCAGGGCTTGTGGATTTTTCTCGTTCCCAGAGGATAAGCAGTTCAGCCAACCGCTCCTCTGCACACTGAGCCGTGAGCCGAGCCTCGGCGTCCTGATCCCAGCAGTCCTCCATCGTCTCCTTCAGAGAGCGCACGGCCTGTACACACACACACACACACACACACACACACACACGGTTATAAACACCAGCGCTAAAGTCAAAAGTACTCTAAATATCATCCAAAAGCATTACACTACTCGGATAAATCACGTAGATAGCAATTAGCTTAAGATCAATGTTTTTAGTAATGTGTGTGTGAGCTAATATTTTGGCACAGCTGTATCTAATTTAACAACAGATTTTCACAGCAAGTATTATGAGTGTACTTGTATTTGAAGTACATTAAATTATTAAATTAATGTGTGTGTGTGTGTGTTGTGCCCTGCGATGGATTGGCACCCCATCCAGGGTGTACTCCGCCTTGTTCCCGATGCGCCCCGCGACCCTGTAGGATAAGCGGTATAGAAAATGGATGGATGGATGGATGGATGTGTGTGTGTTTTTTTTTACCAGACTGTTCTCCTTCCAGGCTTCAGGAAATGTGGGTCTCTGTTTATGGCGGGACACCAGCACCTGCATTTCCTCTATGGTCGGATGATTCCCCGCCTCAGCCTGGAAGGCCAGCTGGAACGTGGGCACAGATTCGCCTGAAAGAGTAGGAGTAGGTCAGAGCAGATTTATGGATATGGAATGGTTACGACACACAATCTTATCATTAGCCGCTTTTAACAGAGCAGTACCTGGGAAGAGATCAGCACAGCGCATGAAGCTTTCCCAGTACAGCAGACCAAGAGCATAAACATCCACTTGTTTTAGTGCAGCCTCGCAGTCTCGCAGATTCACGGCTCCCTCCAGCACCTCCGGAGACATATACCGCACAGTGCCCACCTAACAACAGACACACACACACACACACACACTATATTCATAAAAAGAAATCTCTCTTTTATATCTCCTCATATATCTTCTCAATAGAGAACCAATAGAGAACACTGAATCAAGCAGAATCACTGAATCAGACTGAATCACTGAAATAATGAATCAAACTGAATCACTGAACGAAGCTAAATTCACTGATTTATGATGTATCATTGATCCAAGCCATTTCAGTCTGAACTACTCAAGCAAACTAAATCACTGAATCAATTTGACTCACTGACTCATGTTGTATCACTGAATCAAGCAGAATCACAGAATCGAGTTAAGCCACTGAAACAAACTGATTATTCAGTATGAATCACATTCGAACTACTGAATCACTCGATCAACCCAAATCTCTGAATCAACCTGTATTAGTGTATCAAACTGAATGACTGAAACAATCTGAATAAATGAATCACACTGTATCATTGAATCAAGTTGACTCACTGAATCACGATGTATAACTAAAGCAGAATCACTGAATTAGGTTGAGGCAAAGAAACATCTGATTATACAGTATGAATCACATTGAACTACTGAATCACTCAATTAAACCAAATCACTGAATCATCCTGTATTACTGAATCAATCTAAATAAATGCATCAAACTAAATTACCAAATCACTCAATCAAACAGAATCAATGATTCAAGCTGTATCACTGAATCAGTCAGAATTACTGAATGAAGCTGCATCTCTGAATCAATTTGAATAACTGGAACAATCTGAATAAGTAAATCAATCTGAATCACTTAATCAAACCGAATCACTGAATCAAGCTAACTCACTGAAGTATGCTATATTGCGGAAACAAACTATATCATTGAATTCCTCCGAATCACTGAATAAAGCTGTTAACCAGAACCTAGCTGTTAACACCAAGGACCTAAAATAAAAGAAAGCATTATTTAAATGTAATTAATAAATAATAATAATAATAATAATAATAATACTTTAACTTTTCACCTGGAAGCATTTTCAGAACCCAGAAACCTTTTCAAGGACCACAGAACCTATTCAGAAACGTTTTTGAAACTCATGCAACGTTTCAATAATTAAGAAATGTTTTCAGTGACTCGGGAATGTTTTTAGGATTCTAGAAACCTTTCTGGAACCCAGGATCATTTTCAGTAACTCATCCAGGAAATGCGACTTGCGCTGACCTCACTGATGGCCGTGTTGTCCTCCTCCACATGACCTGACTGTCTCTTTCCCGTCAGAGCCATGGAGAGGCCGAAATCACTGATCACACAGCAGCCGTCTGGTTTCACCAACACGTTCCTGCTGTTCAGGTCTCTGTGGGAGACAGCAGGCTTGTACACGTCTGAAAGAGAAAACATAGAGAAAGAACAAGAGAGAGAGAGAGAGATGAATATCAATGTTTCAGCTAAAGAACACCAGAGTACACTGCAGGATCTCTCTCTCTCTCTCTCTGTATGTGTGTGTGTGTGTGTGTGTGTGTGTGGGGCGGGGGGGGGGGGGGGGATGGAGGGAGGATATACTAGATCAGGGCCCAGGGGACTCAAGCCCAAGCTGCAGGGAGACCGTACTGACGGAAAGGAAAATCAACAAACGCTCTGTCGTTCTCTAACGGAGGAGAGAGGAAAGAGAGAATCTCACCATATTTATATCACTTCATCCTCTCACTTTCTCTGCACTTCAAAGTAACACACACTCCCCTCGGCATCCCTCAGATTTATGTGCACACACGAGCACATAATATTACATTAAATATTCAATGTATTTCACTGTGACTTCTGAGATCTTAAAAACGCCTGATGTGAGTAGAACCCGGAACTGTCAGAACCAATTTCATTGATCAAATAGTATTATTTTTATAATTCAAATAGTGATTTTCAGAGCTAGAGAACATATATCCTTTATCAGGAGACAGGCAACATTTTCAGGAACCAAGAAACATTTTCAGAAACTAAGAAACATCTTCAGGAACCAAGAAACATTTTCAGGATCCAAGAAACATCTTCAGGAACCAAGAAACATCTTCAGGAAACAATAAACATTTTCAGAAACTAAGAAACATTTTCAGGAACCAAGAAACATTTTCAGGAACCAAGAAACATTTTCAGAAACTAAGAAACATCTTCAGGAACAAACAAACATTTTCAGGAACCAAGAAACCTTTTCAGAAACTAAGAAACATCTTCAGGAACCAAGAAACTTTTTCATTAACTAAGAAACATCTTCAGGAACCAAGAAACATTTTCAGGATCCAAGAAAGCTTTTCAAAAACTAAGAAACATTTTCAGGAACCAAGAAACATTTTCAGTAACCAAAAAACCTTTTCAGAAATTATGAAACATCTTTAGGAACTAAGAAATATTTTCAGGAACCAACAAACATTTTCAGGAACCAAGAAACATTTTCAGGAACCAACAAACCTTTTCAGGAACCAACAAACATTTTCAGCAACCAAGAATCCATTTCAGGGACTAAGAAACTTTTTCAAGAAGCAAGATAACTATTCAGGAACCAAGAAACCTCTATACAAACCAAGAAAACTCTTTTCAGAAAGCCAGTAACTTTTTCAGGAACTCAGACATCTTTTCAGTGACCAGGACACCTTTGAAGGGATCAAGAAATCCTTCCGTGAACCAAAGAACCTTTACAGTCTCCCAGCAAACTTTTTACAAACCAAAAAAATTTTTAGGAACCAAAGGACATTTTCAGGATAACAGGAAGCTTATAATTATTTAAAATTTTTTACCATAGTCACGTATATGAGTATATTGAAACACACAACACACATGTCTTAAACTCTTTGGCTGAAGAGTTCTGAATAAATACATATTCATTTTTTTCTAATTAAATCTAAAACATTTTAGTAAATATTTTATAATTAAATATGAACAAACAAGTCACAGGAGACCATTTGGGATTCAACCTTAATGTATGTTACATATAAATATGGTAAACTAGGAATTGTTTACTGCATGCGTCACCAACCCATCCCCACAGTGAAGCATGGTGGTGGTAGCATCATGTTGAGTGTTACCCTCTTTTTTATTATATTTTCTTAATAAATGTTCACCTTCCATGGTTCCACAAAAGACACTGCGATTACTCCTTTCAAGTAATAAAAATTGGAACTTGATTTTTAAAGGACTAACTCACCTCCTCTCACCAGCTCCGTGTGAAGGTAAGCCAGTCCTCTGGTGACAGACATGACCAGACGGCAGCAGCTCAACCAGTCGACCATCCTCGTGCTCAGATACGTGCAGAGAGAACCCTGAGGAACACAGATACAGAGGAATAACACTGACCTGAATACAACACATGCAACACACAGAGAGAGAGAGAGAGAGAGAGAGAGAGAGAGAGAGAGAGAGAGAGAGAGAGACACTCTCATCTGTTCACACTCTCTCCTGGTGACCTGAAAAGCCTTTCAGGAACCACCCTGATCATGGGATGTCATCGCTATGGCAACACAGTCGGCACTAAGCTGCAGTAAGTGTAGATTGATGGAGTGATGAGCCCAAAGTAGTGAATAATTAAAAACTTTGCAGCTCATACAGAATTATACCACTTCCATACTTGTGTGTGTGTGTGTGTGTTTAGAAATAGGTCAGGCACAGAGGAGACTGAGACTGCACACAAATTTGTTAGGTCATACATTATCTCAACAGGAAGAGAAAGTTGGGACAGCAAGAATGAAAGAGAGATGATGAGAGAGAGACTGCAACAGCAAGATATAGGAATAGAGAGACAGACATAGAGAGACAGAAAGAAACAGGGTTGGAGAAAAGAGTGAGAGAGAGAGAGCAAGAGAGAGAGAGAGACAGTGTTATAGAAAAAGAGAGATATACAGAGACAACAGTATATACAAAGACAGACAGAAAGAGAGAGACAGAAAAAGAGAAACAGAGAGAGAGAGAGACTGAAAGATCAACTGGGAGAGACAGATGAGAATTGGAGAAAAGACAGAGAAAAGAAAGAGTGAGACAGACAGATAGATGGAGAAAGACACAGAGAAAGAGAGCGATATAGAAAAAGAGAACGAGAGAGAGAGAGAGCGAGAGAGAGAGAGCGAGGAGAAAACAGAGAGGCTTTCAGATGTTCAATCTCAATCATAGGGATAAATATATAAATATATGAGCAGAAATCTGAACTCTTCCTCCTCAGGAAGTGGCTCAGTGGAAAAATCCGACATGACACCAGATCCCTCACATAGATTCTTCCAAATATAACCCAGCACAGATTTAATCTCATTTAGTGAGTCACTCATATAAAGGAAGCAAGCGAAAGCCAAGCAGAGAAATGGAAAGCAGCAATACTGCAGAAGTTCAGCTGATAACACTCTATCTACCTCTACACCAGGTTTTAATGAGATGATAAAATATCGTGTTGATAAATGTAAATCAGCAAAACGCATTCTCCGTGCAGCTGATACACTGTACATTTAGCCATACCCACAACACTCCATAAAAGGCAGAGCTGAAAATGACAAAATGGCAACAAAATGGTGAGCGAGCGCACCGTAAGAGCAGCGTGCGCTAAATCTGCATCCGAATATCTCATCATATTTCGATATTACATGATATAACATATCATATTCCTTGTGTTAAGTCTCCTGATAATGATTTTCCGAATAAATCTGTGCGATAAACGACGCAAGGAGTTTAAAGTGTGAAAATATCCTTCCAAAGTCAGTGTGTTTTCAGAGATGCTCACATGCGGGTAGAAGTCCATGATCAGCAGGTACTCGGGCTGTCCATCGGTTCCGACTCGCTCCTCCGTCTCGAAGAAGTGTGTGATGTTGTCGTGGTCCAGCAGGAGCCGGTAGATGGAGCGCTCGTTAACAAACGGCTGCCGGTTGACGCTGGAGAACACTTTAACCGCCACGGAACGCTCGTCCAGGGAGCCACGGTACACCGCCCCGTACCGGCCACGCCCGATCAGCTGCAAGGAACAGACAATATCTCTTATCAGGTTCTTAAATAAGCGAAACGATACAGCGTACATTTAATTAGTTTATAGTTACATTTACTGTTCCACAAAACAAGTGCGTTCCTCTTCTCATTTAAGGTATCGATTCCCTCACTGGCCTCTCTCTCTTTTTTTTTTATTTTAAAATAAGAAAGAAAGCGAGAAACGGTAAAGGCGTATACACTCCTCTGTCCTGAAAATTTTGACTGTTACAAAGCGCTGACACTGCAGACTCCTTCCATAAATGTTAAATAATGTCTCTTTACAGAAAACCTTACCAGATCAATGATTACACACGTTTTTTAAATCTGTTTATTCAGAGCATCCGTCATGAATGTCATGTTGCTATAGAAACGATCATGTATTCATTTACAGCTGTGCTACGGTCAGAGCTGGTGTTATATCAAATTAATCAACAGCTTCTGAGCAATCAAAATCCAGAATTCGAAAGAATTTCGCTACAGTGTGAATTGTATTGAAAGATGCCTGGATTTTAATTCATTAAGAAAACCTAGACAGGGAATTATAATTTTACACGATGTTCTTCTTCTTCTTCTTCTTCTTCGAGTTTATTGGCAGAGTTGTAAAGCAGCTGTAGAAGTGTGACATCATGGATTTGGAAAGAAATTAGATTACTGACTGCCTCAGTGTAAACTGGGAGTTTTCCGAAGATCACTTTACTTAAGTGCACATAAACGCGTTGATTAAATTATTCCCAAAATCCATCAAAGCAGATGGAAGGAAACGCCGCTAGTGTGAGACGAGCTCACCTCCAGGAGCTTGAGATTGTCCAGGTCCAGCGATGGAGGAGAGAAAGCCGCCTCCAACATGTTCAGGTTATGGAGACTCTGTTTACCACGTCCTGTATCGTCCACACACACACACACATGGATAGACACAAAATTGTAATGTGTACACTAAATGTTTTAGAGTTATTCTGAGTGCTCTTATCGCTATGGCCACTCACCTCTCAGTACACGGAGGCAAAAAAAGAGCAGCACAATCAGGACAGCTACCATGGAGACAGTTGCCAAGGCAATCAAGATGGCCTCCTCTCGGTAGAGATGGCGAGTGGCTGGTCAAAGAGAAATGGAGGAAGTAAGAAAACGAGAAGGATTGACCTTCATCTCTGGAATATCGAGAATAATGTGTGTGTGTATGAGGTTGACTGAGCACGATGTCCTACGCACACACACACATCTCCAGAGTTTCAGCATGTAATGTAAAAAACCTTTTGTCACCCTTTCCTCAAATATAAAGCATGATATTTCAAATCGCATGATATTTCTTCTTCATGTTGATGAAATGTTATTCAGAGGATAAAGTACTTTATCTTGAACCCCCGCACACACACACACACACATACTCACGCTCACGGACTGGCGGTGTGAGGGTGGATCTGGGTGGGGGAAAGTCCTCGGTGAAGTTCAGGTTGCACATGTCTTTGCTACAACAGCAGAAACGGTAGGTGCCATTTTGGTTTTGGGAGGTTGGTTCCGTCACCTGGCAACGGTCGTCATGGCAGATCCGCTGGCTACCCTGGAACCCCCAGCAACCTGCATAAAAAAAATTTTAAAAAACAGTGTAAAATTATGAATGAAATATATTAAGTAATGCATAATATTTACAATTATGCTATAATTAAAAATATATTTTTAAATATATTGTTATGTGTCTATGTGATATGGTGTTTACATAAAAACATATGTAAAGTTAGTTATGACTCAATATATGACATATTTATAAAAAATAAAAAAAAATGAATAAGATATAAAAAAATAATTGAACAATAAAATGGGTATCGAGGAGACCATCTTGAGTTCCCAAGTAAGAATTCAGATTTGAGGGAGCGTTTTCATTGTTTTTTCATGGTCAGAAGTCAGGAATTACGAGTTATGGCCCCTAGTCAAATGTAGCAATCGTCACAGAGATGGGCGAGTCTTCACGGTGTACGCATGCTCGTCATGCTACTGCACACACCTCATTTTAATACAAACTGTTTGTTTTGACCTTTATTTTCGCTGTTTGTTTAGTCATTAGTACTGTAGGTCACATGACCATGACATGATATAATGCAGGCTGTACCTGCGCTAGGAAGCAGTAGCTTACCTAAATATCCCCAGAAGCATCACTTCACTGATACGCCATTTTTACTGTTCTGTGATTTAAACTCGAATTGGTTTTTGGTTTGGTTTCAGTGGAAGAGAGAGCACTTCCTGAGGTGTCTTTATACTGAAGAGAAATCTCTTTTCCAATGAAATTCATACAAACATTTCAGTTCAGATGGGATATATATGCTCTGTAGCTTGTACCTTGTTTGACCAGATGCACGCCGTTCTGCTTTTTCTCCCACAATCCATAGCACCGCCAACCCTGGCTACAGCGAATGGTGTTGTTTTCCAGGAAGACACGCCCTTCTCCTCCTCCATCAATGCGCTTGGACAGATCCTGCTGCTCCGCATATGCACACTCCCTCTCTTCACTCTGAGCGGCTACGGAGGAAGAAGGCAAACACAGATTCTCGATTCTCATAAAAATGTCTCTTTCATTTTTATTAATAACTCACACTGAGGTCGAGCCTCATTTACAACTAACGGGCAAAAAACAGCAGAGGCGACAAATGAAATTCTAAAAGAAAGAAGCAAAATAAACATAAGGGAATCAGAAAATGTCAAAGACAAACAATGATTTGTGCTGTTCTGGGAAAATAATCAACAACAGGGTGGGTGTGGTGAAGTGGATTCACTATTACCGTCCTGAAGTTTAGTATTTTCCAGTCTCAAAATGTTTTATTCCTTTTATATGAATGACAAATCATCATTTAAAAAAAAAAAATCCATTTATAGTTACATTTAATGCTGTGAAAGGATTCAACAGCTGTATTGTATATTAAACTAGGTATGAGCACAGTTTTCGTCTAGTGTGTTATTATTCTGTCTCTCGCTCTCTCTCTCTCTCTCTCTCAAGGCTGAAGCTGAATAGCTGCTGGGTTTCAGCGTAGGAGAATGTAAACACTGATAATGGCTCAACCTTGCCCTCTTATACACACACACACACACACACACACACACACACACACCAAACCACCATGACTCACACACACAAATATTCAGCCCAGAATATATAAACAACAAAACAACACATTAAAATAGCCTGAATATGCAATTATTAAAGATAATCAGAAAATTTAAAAAAGAATAACAGTAATTTCAAATAATAATAATAATAATAATAATAATAATAATAATAATGCCTGAAAATTACCATAATGGCTTCTAAACCTTTAAATGATTATCTTCATTAAACACAGCAAGATTTAACACTGTACACTGTATGAAGATGAATGAATCAACCTTCTGACCAATCAGATTTAAGAATAGGTACTGTAGCTCACACTAACAGGATCGCAACCTTTCCTGAAATTAATCGGAACACTTTAACCATGTCAACACACACTGTCATGTCTATAACTAGCTATGAGGACACTAGACGAGGAAATAGACGATGTATTGATGGTAAGATCTCTTTGTTTTTTAATATGAATAAATGAAATGCTCTGTACAAAATAGAGACATGTCCTCAATGTTGACGACACTTAATTTCAATAAGTTGACAAAATAAACGGTATATATTCCGGGCTATTTCTTTGTACAAGTGGTATCAATGTTCACGTAGGGATCCTGGACCACCAGGGGGCCCCATGATTTGTAAAATAGATATGTGGGGAAAAACATTAGCAGGGGTGGGCAATCTTATCCGGAAAGGGCCAGTGTGGTGCAGGTTTTCATTCCAACCAAGCAGAAGCCACACCTGAATCTATTGAAAGCCAAGATCAACTGATTAAACAGGTGGAATCAGGTGTGCCTCCTGCTTGGTTGGAATGAAAACCTGCACCCACACCGGCCCTTTCCGGATAAGACTGCACACCCCTGAACATTAGTATCATTTGGTGAAAGTATTTATGCATCAGCCAGTCGCAAAGGGGCCCTTTTGTGGTGTGAAAAGAATAGAAACTTGTGTAATTCAATAATTAAGTAAATACATTAGGTAAATAACTTTACTAACATCAGATCATGAAGAAACGGCAGTCATGAAGTGTTTGTGTCTATCTGGAGCAGAAAAAGAATCCAATAATGCTGGTAAGAAATGAATGCTGATTCATTAGGTTTAGTGTATTTGTCTGCTTTCTTGCTTCCACTTAAAGTAGTAACTCAAATGAAAAAAGTGGCTAGCTAGTAACTGGTGTAAAAAATTTTAGACTTGTTAACTTAACACATGGTAATTTTCTAGGTTATTACTATTAGCTATGACAACAATAGCCTGTTTAAAGATCTTTAAGTAACCTTTAGAGATAATTAGCATTTAGGAAGTTGAATCGTCAATCACCTAAAGTTCTTGAAATTTCTCAGAAATGATTTTCCTGAGTTCAAACTTTTCACCATGTGAAGTAGCCTAATGGGCTTATGGTCATTTTTAAGATGCTATAAGGAAATATTTCGGGCTGTCAGTGATGCAGATATACTATATTTTCAAAATAATAGGATTGGTGTTTGTGGGTGGGGCCCCTGAATATATTGTCTCTTAGGGCCAGCAAAATGTTCAGCCCTTTATGAAATTCATATACAATGTGCTCCTTTAATATAAAGTCAATTCACTGTGCCAGTGTGTCATTTTTAAGATTTACGAAAGAAAACTTCAGAAAAAGACACGGTGGAATTTCTTATTGTGGGAGGCTGAAATCATAAAGTAACTAACAGCTCTAACTGTGATGAGTGATGTGTATTTTCCTCCTCAAGACTGTGAACTGTAGAGTCAGTGTCACAGATTTAACAAGCGAATGTGTCTGTATGTTGATTGATCTAAAGCTAATAGTTCTATATACTTGCATATATAAAGGCAATTTTGTTTACGCTGTGCGCAGCCATGTTGATTTTTCATCATGTGCTGAACTCGGGGTTGAGGAGGCCATCCTGACTTTCCTAGTTCAGAGGGAGTTTTATTGGGAGTTTTTTGTTCCAAAAATACAAGTTTCAGTCAGCGTTCTATCACTTACAGGATGAATAATCTTAGATAACGAAATAACCCCTTAGCAGTTCTAAGATCCCGAGGTGATTCTTGATCCCGAGATTCATATCGTTTTTTTTTTTTACACCTTTACATCACGCCAAGATTGCGAAATTGTGTTTCCAGCAAACATTAAAAACATGATACCATGATACTCAATAATCATTTAGCTTTATTATAGCCTATACATGCTTCTGCTATCTAATTCGTAGATTTGTATCAACCGTCACAGATTTGTAGCTATTTCCTTACTGATTGTACATATATTAGTTAAATCTTTTCAATAGATATCTAAATTAGTTTTTTTTCTATTGTTGCTGTTATTATTATTATTATTATTATTATTATTATATGATGTATTAATAGTATTCCACTGAAGCTGAATTTAAATCATGGTGCAACACGACCGCAAATTTAATGAGGCATGCTGCTGAAATGAGTGATTAATGATTAATTATTTATGCTCTTCCTGTAGTTCACACTGCAACAGAGCAAAGGAACTTCAAGCCAACTCGCTAATCTGTCCATCCATCCATACTTTCATCCATCTGCTGTGCTCGGCCAAGCTACAGCACATCCAAACTCAGAGAAAACATTGTGTATGTGTGTGTGTGTGTGTGTGTGTGTGTGTGTGTGTGTGTGTGTGTGTCTCTGTGTGTGTATGAAAGAGAGAGTGGTTTCATCTTCACAATGAAGCTGGAAATATAAAAGCTTTGTGACTCATGACTTCATATGAGGTAGAACTGACGTTTCTATGGTAACAAACATTTTATAAGTGTGCAAAGATTTGTGCGATGAACAGAGTCTGTGGTCCTTCATGACAGCACACACACACACACACACACACACACACACACACAGTCACACACTCACACACACACACAGATTAACTGATGCTGAAGAAAACTGCATTGTAAATCAGAGGCGAGCCAGCCAGGAGGCACGATTCAACATTCAGAACAGGAGTTTTCTATCATTTTTCCCACCTTTATCTCAAAGCTACTCAGTACATACAGGACTGTCTGGTGTTTTTAAAGTCTTCTGTCCTCTGCAGATCTAGGTGCAAAATTATTAGCACCACATCTTCCCAGGAACTAAACATTTTAGGCCAATAAAAAAGGAGCCGTCAAATATCAGTCTCACAAGAAGCCGGTTTCTTAAAACATGTGGTCATAATGGACTTCATATCGAGGCTACAGCCAGTTACGGTTGCTGCTTGAAAGACAGCATGATTCATTGGAGTGATAACCATCCTAAATATAATAAGGATTCAGCCCCTGCTGAATTCTTAAACCACTTTGTGCCAAATCTGTCACAGCACTGTTCCAAAAAAGCACTAATGTGCCATTAGATTAA
Source organism: Ictalurus furcatus (assembly GCF_023375685.1). NCBI lineage: Eukaryota > Metazoa > Chordata > Actinopteri > Siluriformes > Ictaluridae > Ictalurus > Ictalurus furcatus. Next base: position 11,243,656 of record NC_071266.1, read on the forward strand.
TGGCAAACAATTTAGATTAATAACTTTTACACCACAGCAACGGCATGTACAAACATATCCTTTGGTTTCTGATCACATAAGCTGCAAAGAGGTTTTTAGTGAAACAATAAAAGCCATTTTTATTACCTTTTGCGCTATAATTTCACTGCACAAGTCAATCCAGTGGCTGATCAGACATACACAAATGGTATTTTAAAAGCTGAGGTGAGCCAGACAGGAGGCATTGTTTAAGTTTCAAGACGTACCTTTTTCAGTAATCCCATTGCAACTGTTATAAGCAATCAATCGTCAATCAAACATTTGATTAGTTGTTGACTGATCTAACCAATTGTGGGTACCTGTTAGTATGTGGAAGAGGGCAGATTTCACTTCCGAGTGTGTAAGCATGAGCATCAGTTAGAAAAGATGCAGTTGCCTGCCTTCATGTGTCTGGAAGGACACACGTGTTAGCCTTCTGCTTTCTTGTTTGATAGCTGTCACTTGATAGTGGGTGAAAAATCCCAGAAAAAAAAACTGACAACCCTTTTATTAATCTAAGCAGATTGTGAGTAAACAAATAATTATTCTACATATGCATACTTCAGAGATCGCTCTTTTACAAACCAGCAAATTACATTTCAGATGGTGTGATACAAATTCTAAATAATAGCATTCAAATTCAAATTTTTGCATTTAAAGTAGAATTTCTGATTCTACCTCAATAAAAACAAACCTACTTCATTTGAAAGCTACTTGAACAAACCGATGAAATTCTATACAACCAAAAAAAGTGGTGACTCAAAAGATAGGCAAATGCTGCGAGAAAGCAAAGACCTGTCTGCCTGTATTGTCCCTCTTTACATACATCTAATATCGTTATAATATCGAAAACCATACTGATGTATTAGGCGAGTATGGAAGCTGATTGTAGACACAATAAGCACACTGCAGCACCAAATAAAGACCTCTTGCTCTGCTTACCGTGCAGATCTCCAACTATTTCCGTCACGTCTCACACACACACACACACACACACTTCATTCCTTTCCTGTCCACAAGGGAGGTCAGTGCTGAGACTATTTGCATGGCGAACAATGCCAGGCCTTCTTGCACCTCCTTCTGGAAGTACTGTGTGTGTGTGTGTGTGTGTGTGTGTGTGTGTGTGTGTTTGTGTGTATGTGGTGTGTGTGTGGTGGGTGTGGGAATAGCAGGTCCTCTTATTTTCTGTACAGTAACATCCTTTCACATCAGAACCCACAAACACACAGCTTATACGGTTAAAAAGTGACATTGCAGAGAATAAGAGCTGAACGACACGACAATGTGATGTCATAATATCGACATTAATTATGAAACCACAATACGTTTTTATAAGATATAATCATACTTTTATACCTCTGACTAAGTTTTATAGCTTTGTTAATTCTTATGAGAAGCATTTTATATATTTTTTGATATAATCTATCAGTAGTAATATCGTGTACTTCCTGTTTGACTTTTCCATCTTTTTTATTCATGTTAAATTACTATTGTATGTAATATTGTACTATTGAGTATCATCAAACTCACAGTTATGTTTTAACAATATTTAATACTGCTTTGTCATTAGACCTGAAGTAGGCCTATATCATGACAAATATTTTCCTTTTTTTCAATATTACAATTTCACACCCATACTGAGAATAATTTTTATAAACAGAGTTGTGTGTCTATTATTATTATTATTATTATCATTACTATTAATATTATTATTATCATTATTATTATATTATCATTATTATTATTGGACATTGTCGGTTGAATATTTATGATATTGTTATGTTATTATTAGCTTTTTATTACATCTTTTTATTTCATACAGGAACTATTTAAGAACAAGGACTTACCAGTAACAGGACTGAGCAGAACCAAAGCAAAAAGGCCCACATGGAGGACTGTCATGTCTCCTGACCGTTTTTTATCCATCTTCATAGAATAAAAAATATATATTTAAAAAAAAATTCAGGTTGTTTAAATTCTTTCACAGTAAACACTGAAGTTTCGGGAACATGTTCAGAATGTTTCATGGATTTATTTCTTTTCTTTTCTTTTTTAAACCCACTTCATTGTGAATAATATGCGCTATTATTGATTAATTGTTAAGGTTAAGATGAAGTGGTGGTCAAGTTTAAATAACGGCCCAATGATGCAGGCTGGTTTTGTGAGTCAAGAAAAAAAGAAAAAGAAGAAGAAGAAAAAAAGATCACATGTAGGTGTAATTCTTTCACGCAAATCGATGCAAAAACACAACTTTGCCGTTTACATTTGTTCCCGATAAATGATTTCGACACACAGTGTAAGACATGAAAGTATCCGTAAAGCCGGAATCATCTGGAAATGATTTCCACAATCCAGGATCCTCCTTCTTCATCCCCGCTTTAAGAAAAATAAAAAATATATATATATAAAAAATAAAATAAATAATAATAATAATAATAATAATGACTCCGATTAAAAAGAAACAGCTGGGAAAAAAGAATCCTGTCCGGCAGACACGGGTCTGTGCTTCATCCTGGCCGCAATCCGCCCGTTTTCATCCTCATGTTGGAGATTTAAAGCGTTAAGGCGCTGCATGGCTGCTCTGCGCTCATCATGTCGTCGGTCACGTCGGAAAAGCAGGAGAGCAGAGGAAAGAGCTGAGCTGAGTGCTGTCGGGAGATCCGGAGTCCAGACGGCGGCTGGAAACGCCTCGATCATCCCGTAGAGTCTCCAGAGAGCCGATTGTTCACGCTATGCTATTACAGTACGCAGACTGTAGTGACAGCCCTGCAGTGGCGCCGTCTACCGGCACAGTCCTGACATTACCACAAACAACTGAGCTCCGACTTGTAAATCAGGGGCTGTCCAATCTTCTTCACAAACAGCCTGGTGTGACAGCAGGCTGTCATCCCAGCCAAATTAGAAACGCACTTGATAATTGATTGGAGACTGATTAAACAGGTGGAATCAAGTGTGACTTGATTGAAGATTGAAGACATTTGTTTTAAGGACTAAAAGGTTATGGGTGCGTCTCAATCAGCTCCCTAGGTGGTGAATCAGTAGGCTATATTGTGTACACGAGTTCGGGCACTGTACACTACACACCGGGACACTGACTATAAGTTTACATGGACAGCAGTAATTGAATTATTTACCTTTTCTGAATAAGACAATATTGTGATTAAGGTGTTTACATGAGTTGTTTGTAGAATATTCCTTTCATGTCCCTGTTTTACATGTTATAGAACATAGAGCGATTAACGGCACACGTCATTACGTCCCCACGCTACACCGTCCGACGTTCCCTCCAGAATGTCACGTATTAACATACAGTTTGTCTTCGTTATGGTACCGTATACAGTTTTGGCTGTATACGGTAAAGTTCTTGTTACCGCGTACTTACCTACTATATAGTATACAGAAATACGTGTATTTCGCCTACTATATAGGAGGTAAGTACGCGGTTTCGGACACAGTTGTGCGCTCTCCTTTGCCGTCAAACGGGTGAGCACTGCCATGTGTGTACGTGTCCTGTCACAAAATGCGGTGAAAACTATCACACAATGTTAATAGGGTGATTAAGGTGTGTACATGTCTATAATTCAGGTCGATAACGCGACTAAAACAGGAGTACTCTACATGTCTTAATTCGTTTTGTGTTTACTTCGAGTATGACTTTAGTCAGATTAAGGTCATCAATAATCAATTTTTATATGGTAGTTTCTTTATCAGAGTATTGTCTTAATCGGGTCAATATCACATTATTGTTGTCCATGTAAACGTGCTGAGTGACTATGATTACATGGACAGCAGTAATCTAATTACTGACGTTATTCTGAATAAGACAGCATTGTGATTAAGGTGTTTACATGAGTCACTTTTTAGAATATTCCTTTCTGTTATTCATCTTAAAGTGTATCTTTCATTTACTACTATGAATTATTCAGTAAGTAGCCTACAGTCTTACAAAATTAACCTTAATAGATCATTTGGGTGAACATCATGTCAAAGCCTCTTTTTTTTTGGAAACTAAGACTCTGTAATTATACAAAAGAACATTTAAAGAACCTTTTTTAAGAGTGTACAATAAAACCAGTAGGAAATGTAGGCCTATTTATCCCTATGTAGTGAATAACAAGAATAAGAATGTTTATAAAATAAACAGAGTGTAAAAGTTTGCACACCCCACTTTATTATTAAAAATAATAAGAAAGTTCATGCAAGTCATCATACAGATGAATATTCATCATCACAAGTAACAAAATTAGTCAAAACTCTGGGTTTTTTTTTTTTAAAGAAAGGAATAATAAATTTAGTGTGTTTTGAATGTGATATAAGTGCTGGGTAGTTTGGGATTGTTTAGAATTTCTTTCTTCCATTTTACGTCGTGTACATTTTACAGAGATGGGAAAGAATTGAAAAAGACATTTCACAGTTCTTATTTTGCCTTCTGGTTTGTAAACACGAGTTATTCCGGGTCTGATGTGTCTGCTTCCGCCCCCTGCTGGTGATATTTAGTACTACACCATGTACAGGAGTAAACAAATACAAGACGATGCAGGAATTTAGGTGTGTATTAGCAGTCAGGATGATAAATATCCTTCTATCTTTCAGTCCCCAGGGATAGAAAATATTACACGTCGTTCTGTAATAAATAAAATGATGCAATCACTCACTTTTAGTAAGCATTTTATTCTGGTCAGAGTGGCGGAAGATTAGGAGTTTATCCCAGGAACGCTGGGCATGAGGTGGGAGGTATCCAGGGAATACATCCTGGATAGAACACCAGCATGTTTTTGGAAGGTGGGCAGGAACTAGAGAATCCTGAGGAAACCTGGTGATCATGCAAGAAAACCCCATACAGAACACGAAGTAACCCGAGCTCCAGATCAAAGCAGGAACGATGGAGCTGTGATACAGTGGCACTGCCATTGTTGATTCATTTTATATAACAGCACACACTGTTTTTATGCAGTGTATAAAAACATCCATCCATACAAACATTTTCCATACTGCTTATCTTACACAGGGTCATGGGGGACCCTGGAGCCTACCCGGGGAAGTCAGGGCACAAGGCGGGGGACACCCTGGACAGGGTTCCAACCCACCACAGGGAACAATCGCACTCACATTCAGTACGTTTACATGGACAACAATAATCCGATATTAACCCGGTTAAGACAATACTCTGATTAAGAAACTAGCATGTAAAAAGCGATTATTGACTACGTTTACATGGACAGCAGTGATCTAATTATTGACCTTATTCTAAGTAAGACAATATTGTGATTAAGGTGTTTACATGAGTTGCTTTTAGGATACTCGTTTCATGTTCCCGTTTTACATGTTATAGCACATAGTTTGATTAACAGCACACATCATTACGTCCCCACACCACACCGTCCGACGTTCCCTCCAGAATTTCACATATCAACATACAGTTCATCTTCATTATGGAACCGTATACAGTTTTGGGTGTTTTTATTTAAAATTTTTATGAACGCTTCAAGCGCAGTTAATTATTTGTCATGCTGTACGTGCAAATAAACGACTGCATGAAGCCATGGGCTGCGTCCCAAACCGCTTACTTACCTTCTATACAGTAGTCAAGATACATGTATTTCGTCTACTACAGGCCTATAGTTGGTAAGTAAGCGGTTTGGGACGCAATCGTGCTCGCTTGTTTGCCGTAAAACGGTTTGTATACATGTTTGTAATACATGTCGATAATGCGACTAAAACAGGAATGCTCCACGTCTTAATTCGATTTGTGTTTACTTCGAGTATGATCTTAGTCGAATTAAGGTAATTAAAAATTGCTGTTTACATAGTAGTTTCTTAATCAGAGTATTGTCTTAATAGGGTTAATATTGGATTATTGTTGTCCATGTAAACGTACTGAATGATGACCTTAATCCGGCTAAAGTCATACTCGAAGTAAACACAAATCAAATTAAGACAAGTGGAGTATTCCTGTTTTAGTCGCATTATCGACATGTATTACAGACATGTACACATCTTAATCACATTATTAACGTCGTGTGGGAGTTTTCACCGCATGTTGCGACAGGACACATAAACTCACGGCAGTGCTCAACCGTTTGGCAGCAAAGAAGAGGGCACGGCTGCGTCCAAAACCGTGTACTTACCTACTATACAGTAGGTGAAATACAATACTATATAGTAAGTACGCAGTTTCAGACGCATCCCATGGCTTCAAGCAGTCATCTATTTGCACATATAGCACGGCAAATAATTAACTGCACTTGAAGCTTTGGTAAAATTAAAAATTAAATACCGAAAAGTATACAGTTCCATAACGAAGACGAACTGTATGTTGATACGTGAAATTCTGGTGGGACGTTGGACGTCGTGGAGTGGGGACGTAATGACGTGTGTATGTTCTATAACATGTAAAACATGTACATGAAAGGAATATTCTAAAAGCAACTCATGTAAACACCTTAATCACAATATTGTCTAATTCAGAATGAGGTCAATAATTCGATTATTGCTGTCAAAGTAAACGTAGTCAATCACACACTATGGACAATTTGGAAATGCTAATCAGCCTTCAACGCATGTCTTTGGACTGGGGGAGGAAACCGGAATACCAGGAGGAAAATCCCCAAGGCACATGCAAACTCTGCGCATGCAGGACAGAGGCGGGATTCAAACCCCCAACCCCAAACATCAAGTATATTTAACAGTGACGTTAAGTTGAACTGATCACAAAACCAGTAGGATTGTGCTTCACTTATTTGGACAACATCACAATTTTGTTCCCCACTCTACAGCTTTAAAAAAAAAAAAAAAAAAAAAAAAAAAAAATAGCACAGACAGTATACAATCTGTCCAATCTGGCAACACAACACATCCCAAAACAACACAACACCGCACAGCGCATCCGCGTCACTTTAATGCGCATCAGCAGCGCGGCGACGCCCATAGCAACCCGCTCACATCCTCCTCCTCCTCCTCATCCTCCTCCTCCTCCCTGTTTTTCTCCCAGCAGCTGCTTACGACCGATTAATCCCTCTACATATTAGCGATCTCCGTTAGCTGCATCCTGTCTTCCTTTCAGCATTGCGCTGTTTTTAGCCTATGTCTTCACAGCGCCATGAACATTTCCGCCGCATCTGTAAAAGGTAAGATCTAATCCTTTATTAGCTATAATCCTTCATTATCCTTCTTCATTATTTATTCTGCTAGCCTATAACAAATCTATCATTGTTGTTATTTCGGATATTATTGTCACTTAATATATATATTTTTATCTGTATTCCATGATTTGGGGATGATGCATTTCATTTGCGCTTGTTTTTATGTATTTCATTTGCGCTTGTTTTTAGTGTGTGTGTGTGTGTGTATGTGTGTGTGTGTGTTATTTTTTTCATGCATATGGCGGCTCGTGCTGCAGAGATGTCACCGATGCAAATATCTCTCTTCACGCTACACTAAAATTCATTTATTTACATGCTTATATTCTTTACACACTGCTCACAACACTCTACAACCTCATTTTCCATCCTTTGCGTTTCATTATTAGCGCTTTTTATTCCTATAGCCTATAGACGACCATAATACGAATTTATTATAAGGAGCTGCAGCATCCGTGTGCGGCAGCGGACTGAACCATTAACGCCTCTGACAGGGGTGCGTTGTTTTTCTCAACTGTAACATTCAGTTTTCTAGTTGGTTTCAGTTCGTTTATATATTACTCTAATAGTGTACTGGTTGTTGATGCCACGAAAGTAAGCAACAAAAGTAAGTATTTTCGTATTTTCAGTATTTAAGTCGGTAGTCTTGTAATCTGTTTCCCCCCGTACTCCTGCGTTATTCATGTTTACAGGCAGTAAAGCTGGTGTATAAATCCGCGATTTTGCTCAAAATAGTGTCACAGTTGCTGCTGATGGCAGGAGTTTTATTATCCCTTCTGGATATAGGCTAATCATCATCATCATCAAGTTTCTGTTATTGATGTTATTTGCCCTTCATATAACCAGCTATAAAAATCTATTTATTATTATTATTATTATTATTATTATTATTATTATTATTTTACATGTGAGGCAACACCATATAAGATATTAAAAGGTTTACCATTAAGACATCACTGCAGGACAATTAATGACACACCGAGTCACATTTGATGAAATTAGTCGTCCAAATTTTGGCGGCATTTGAACACTTTGCCAAACTCAGATCCTACCAATCCATTTTCCATACCGCATATCCTGGAGCCTATCCCAAGCACAAGGCCACCCCTGGAAGGGGTGCCAACCCATTGCAGGGCACAATCGCACATACATTCACACACTATGGACAATTTGGAAATGCTGATCTTTCATTTAAAAGCACACACTGTAAAAAACATTGGGTTAAAAAACAACCCAAATTGGGTTATTTTTAGCCCAATGGCTGGGTATTTACCTTATATTTATAAGACAGAACACATTTTGGGTTAAACTAACCCATCAAGTTGAGTTGTTCATTTTAACCCAGCAAATCGGTTGTTTTTCAACCCAAAGGATGGTTTCATTTTATTTCATAAATGGGTTTATATTTTCATTTGAAAATGTCAAATATACCACATTATAATCAAATATGTCAACATGGTATCTCCTTTATTTATACACAGGAAAGTGTTCAGAAATGTATTGCTAGAGCTGCTAAAGTGGTGCTTACAGTATATATAGACTTTGAAGTAAATTACTCAAATAAGTCATATATTTAAGATGGAAATGTCAAATTTTTATCAAAAGGAGACGTTTAAAACATCCAAAAAAACAACAACTGAATAACCAACTTATGATCCAGTGGGCATTACAAACAAGTAAGCCAAAGCTAACGAAGACATCGGTACATTTAATGTCATGTAAACTGGACTGTTATCGCACATTTTTGCTTTTTCTAGTGTACACTAATGGTTTTATGAATAAATATATTGATAAGAACCTTCACTCAATCATGTGTTAATTTTTAACACACCTGCGTGTCTAGTTCAGGACAACACATTTTGTGTCGCAATTAACACTATCAGTGTGTTAGTACATTACCACATAAAGATGTGTTAAAAAATAACATAAAAATAACCCAGATCTTTTGTTTCTATGTTTTTCCCAACAGTTATCCTAAAATGCAATTTATTTTCATTCTGATTTCATATGAAATTCAGGTGACATTTATTAAAATAATTAAAAAATTTGACAGATGTAAGAATTGGAGTTGATGCGTCTTCTTAGAAATCCCCCTGCCATCTGGGAAGACAGGAGTCCCACTCCCTTCCATTTGAAAATCTGTAAAAGAGCAAAAAGAGTGTTGGTTAATTGTTAGCTTCAAAATATGGACAAATGCCTTTGGGCTTTAACTGAGAAATTACGTTATAAAATCCCAAATTGTGTAATTTTGGAAATGTGACCTCCACTCTTCTAATGAACAAAATGGCACTGTAGACTCACCAGGAAAATCTAGCTAACTTGAGAATATTTATTTTCCAGCCTTTAGCACCACACGGCCAATTTTTTTGCACAACCTAATCAAGTCATCCAACATTACAGAGATAGTGGAATGCATTACAACCTACTGTAAACCTCATCCTCTCTTTTTGTCACGTTAACTTTTGTGAAGAACTTGGCCTCGACATTACTGAGCTAGCTAAGTTCCTTTAGCCACTGACTGTCTGCACCTGTTAAACAGCATTAACCTTCACTGAATACATGAAGAAACACCTAACTCATCCTCCTAATGCTAATTACTACAGCTTGCCTTGTCCAAAACACTTGCTAAACGTAGTTAATGTTAACCCACTCTCTGTATTACATCATGGTGAATAGCTGTAATGCTACGTTATCATTAACTTTCAAAAAGGTAAAGGGAATGTCTAACATTACGGCGAGCTGTAGGCTAAAGTAATGTTATCAGCTCAGTTGAGCATCTAGGTTAGCATCACTCATCCCTACTGGTGAAAGCATCCAGCTAGTTAACCTTAACTCTGAGCCTCAGAATAGATGTAGACCCAGAGAATTATAACCTCAGTCCATATTTCACAGTGAACCTAAACACATGATACTAGTAGTGTAACGCCAACACAAAGGAAGCAGTACATGATATTCACCGTTGAAGCCGTTGCGATAGGTAAAGTTAATTATCACTTGCTGATTTACTGTTTTCCAATGAATACATTTTCGAGAGCTCCCTGCCTAAATATCACAAACTCGGCCAGGCATTTTCAGCAGCATTAATGCTAAATAGCAATGAACGCTAACTTAACGGTGGTTAAGGGCCACAGGACTCCGACTCCGCGGTCACATTCAAAAGGTCATAGCAACAAACATTAACTTTGAGGGGAGTTCAGAGTTGGATGATGACATCGGCAGCGCAGTCCGCAACGTGACTGGACAGTAATTTAACACATGTTGTGTTGGTCACTCGTGTGATATTTTTTCTTCTTTTTTTTTAAAAACCCATTTATTGGATAATTGAATACATCATTTGTTGAAATAGTGTGCAGGATATTAACACATACTTTCTGTTTGTGTTTCTCCAAATAAATCTAACGGTCTGTCCGTGTGAAAACCGCCACCTCCACCTGCGGCGAATTCAAACAGTATGCGCTGAGTTGTTTTGTCCCAAGGAACTGGGCTAATGTGTCGGGGTGGGGGAGGGGTGCATTGACTCAACTTTCAGTGAAAATGATCCAGCCACTAAAACAGGGATTGGGGTACACAAAACTACCCAAAACTGAGAAAATAACCCAATTAAACATCCCAAAAGGCTCGACACAACTTTTTGGGTAGAAGAAAATAACCCAGTATTTTTTAGAATGCATGTCTTTGAACTGAGGGAGGAAACTGGAGTACATAACTTTAACAATTTTTTTTCTTTCTGGCAAGAGAAAGAACTCAACAACTTACTGGTGTTATTATTATCGTTGCTATAAAAAGATGATTATAGTGATATATTCAGCTGAGATTACAATAAAGACTTAGCAGAAATAAATAAAGTGTCTCACACCAGAGGGGTTTATCAGCTGTAAACAGTCGTTTCCTCACCATCCTGTCTTTTTACTCTCTTGAAGTTAATACAACAAAAACAAAGTGCAGCTTGTCATGCTACCGAGAAACCACAAAAGCAAAAGTGTAAACTCCTCTGTCCTGAATATGTCAGAAAACTTAAAGTTACAGCTTTACCTTTGACTGTTACAAAGCGCTGACACTGGAGACCCCTTCCATAAATGTTAAACGTCTCTTTACAAAAAGCATTCATCATAACAATGATTACAGACATTTTCCAGTCTGTTTATGTGGAGGGTCTGCTGTACTATAAATGAGCTCAGATCAACAAGAATAAACAACCAGAATAATCTTAAGTGTCCAAATACAGTATGTCTATTATTTTCATATTTTTAAACATAATCTATTTTTTTGGGGCAGAAATGGTTTGCTTGAAAAGTGTGCTCGGGGTATCTTTACTTAAAATAAATGCCACTTGATGTGTTGTTTTCTAATGCAGTGAAATTCATACAAAGAAAACATTAGAATCCCCAGTGCTGAATTAACACCCTACAGTGTTTATATATATGTCCAGTGGGACACAAATGAACTCTGAATGTGTTAACACTCTGGGTGTTAATTTGTAAACGTCGTTTAAGTGTCCATATATTTTTTGGGGCCACTGTATTAGTATTATTAGTATTAGTGAACAATCAGAATCCAGAATTCCACAGCGCTGTGGTTTAACACTCTCTCTTTCTCTGTACTTTAGCCACACCCCATTTTCACAGTCCTGAGTCTAGCTGAAAGAAAGGCCACACCCCCCATCTGGACTCACCTGACCGATCAGGGAACTGGCAGCTCCGCCCACTCCGCCCTCTCGATGAGGGACAAAGCCACCCAGGTAGGCTGTAATGTTTATGACACTGTTTATATGTTCATGTCATTAATTCAAGCTCACAGAGAAACAGTTCATGTTTTTATATTATATATATATATATATATATATATATATATATATATATATATATATATATATATATATATATATGTATGTATGTATGTATGTATATGTGATGTTAATTCCTATGTATTGTTCACCATCTCTCACCTGTAGACCCCCAGGGCCTGGGTAGATGAGCGCAGGAGGGGCTCCCACAAGCGATCGGCATCCTGCGGCAGCACCGATCAGCTAAAGGAGGTAAAGCCAAAATCGATTCCTCCAGGCATCAAGATTCTCTTCTGAACGATTCTGCATTAATCGCCGCAGTCACACTTTTATATTTTCATGCATTATTATGCATGCATGCAGTTTTTATTTAATTAAATATCTATTTTTCAAACATTGCCATGCTATATATTATCAAAGGGCTGTCATATTGTGTAAGTACTGTGTTAATACACTATCAAAACTCCAATTACAATTAATACAGTATATGAACACACTACTTACATTACATGGCTAAAAGAAGAACATGTGAATTAATTGTGGATTACCTTTTATTTTGCCTCTGAATAATGTTATGGATAAACACAGAGGGAATTTGAACAGAAATGCTTTATTTTATTGCATGATGGATGGAGATGATGATATACAGGGTGCCCGAAAAAAAAACAAAAAAATACCAAGAAGCACCATCTCTACCCTTTCATCCAATGTTAATGCCATTTTTCACCTGGAAAGACAAAAATAAATATGAAAATAAGTATAAGTAAATAAATAAATAGATAAATACAAAACAACATGTATATGTAGTTTACCTCCAATTGGTTCTGGACACCCTGTATATAATACCGTATATAATGTTCATGGTTTGAAATCAGCAAAAGGTTTAACAAGAAAAACAATGTTGTCTTTGACAAATAAATAATAATTTTATCCAAAGATATTTCAACTCCAATTTTCTGCTGCTCTTTTTTATTTTATGCATTTCATCGTATCTTTTTATCTTTTTTTTTTTTTTGCCGCTCCTAGATAGCAAAATTGCGGCAGCAGCTGCAGCGCAGCAAACGCAGCAGTCGCCATCGACGCGATAAGGAGCGCAAATCTCCCTTCAATGGCAACCATGCTATTATCCAATCACAGGTGAGTGTGAGTGTGAGTGTGTGTGTGTGATTGTGTGATTGTGAGTACCCCCAATAATGACCTGACTATTATAATCTATCTGGCTGATGTATAGTTGAGGTCATAAGATTACATACGCCTTGCAGAATCTGTAGAATGTTACTAATTTAAGTTTAATTTCAATTTAATAATTTAAAAACTAAAAAGATGATAAAAATTGCATACACTTTTTTTATTTAGTGCTGCCCTGAATAAGCTATTTAACATAACAGATGTTTACATATAGTCCACAAGACACAATAATAACTGAATTTACTCAAATGATCCAGTTCAAAAGTTTACACACACTTGATTCTTAATACTGTGTGTCGTTACCTGGTGATCCACGACTGTGTTTATGTTTTGTGATACTTATTCATGAGTCCCTTGTTTGTCCTGAGCAGTTAAACTGCCCACTGTTCTTCAGAAATATCCTCCAGGTCCTACACATTCTTTACTTTTCCAGTATCTTCTTCATATTTGAGCCCTTTCCAACAGTGGCTATATGATGTTGAGGTTCATCTTTTCACACTGAGGACAACTGAGGGACTCGTACACAACTATTACATAAGGTGCAAACGTTCACTGATGCTCAAGAAGGCAATACGATACATTAAGAACCAGGGGGGTGTAAACTTTTGAAAAGGATGATTGGTGAAAATGATTATTTTGTCTTCTGGAAAACATTTAAATATCTTATGTAGATTCTGAAGGGCAGTACTAAATGAAAAAGAAGATCTTTAAACAAACTAATAACAATTTACACCTATCACCTTGTTCAGAAGTTTACACCCCCTGGCTCTTTATGTAGTCTGTTGCCTTATTGAGCATTAGTGAATGTTTGCACTTTTTGTAATAGTTGTGTATGAGTCAACAACTATCACAAAACATAAAAAGTGTTGATCATCCAGGTAACAGCACACAGTTTTAACAATCACGGGTATGTAAACTTTTGAACTGGTTCATTTGTGTAAATTCAATTATGTCATTTTCTCTTGTGGACTATATGTAAACATCTGTTATGTGAAATAGAGTATTCAGGGCAGCACTAAATAAAAAAAACAAACTAAATACAATTTTTAGGTGAAACATCTGTCGAGTTTTCTGACGCCCCACTTTCCTGAGCATTTGTCCTACTTACACATCTCCTCTGAAACCTTCAGCGCAACATCTCCGAGGACAGCAGCCTCGTTTAAAATGTGTCATGACGTCTAAAGTCATCAGCGCCTGATGAGTGACTGATGAGCTTTCGAGCCCTACTCAGTCAACAATACTACAGAAACGATAACATATTAGAATAATATAAAGCTGCGATTTGCCGGCTGCACTATTGTTACAGAAAATTTGGCAACCGTCATTTCTTTAATCCTTCAATCATTAATCTGTCTGTCTTTCTCTCTCTTCGCACAGTCTCAGATGCCTAAAACTATCCTGATCCCCATCCCCATCTCCAAGTCCACTCCTCCTCGCTTCCGCAACAGCATTGAGGGCCTCAACCAGGAGATCGAGCGCATCATCATACGAGACACGCCAGAGCGCGATGAGGTCATCATTGTGAGTCACCTTGCTTTCTGGCAGACACTCGATGATGCTTTACATTGAGTTACATTGTTTACATGATTACGCTTTGGTTACGATGATGTAAATGAGTAAGAGCAATGATGATGAGTGAGTGAACGTGTGTGTGTGTGTTAGCCGCAGGATGTTCCTGACGGACACCGTGCGCCCCCGCCCCTCCCTCAACGCAGCAGCAGCACACGCAGCATCGACACACAGACACCCTCAGGAAGAAGCCTGGGTGGTAACCGTAGCAACAGCAGCAGCCGGGCGGACTCGGTGTCCCCGTCGTACCTCAGCATCCTGAACGATGCGATGGGAAACAGTCCCCTAAATAACGATGACACACTCAACGAGAGCAGGGAAAGAGGTGACACACACACACACGCGCACACACACGCGCGCGCACACACACACACGCACACACACGCACACACACAGAAACGATGGCACGGTTGAAGAATGTCATCTCTCATTCTTTTTTGCATCACGTTGTTGCTGGTGTGAAAGCAGGGTATCACATATACATATCTGTAAAAGTGAGAAAATGAAGAACTTTCCTCCATGTCTGTAGATCTGGGGCTGTACTCACCCCTGCCCAAGTACGCGTCCTCTCCCAAACCCAACAACAGCTACATGTTCAAGCGGGAGCCTCCTGAGGGCTGTGAAAGAGTCAAGGTCTTCGAGGAGAACCAGTGAGTAACATTTCACACTGCAGCCTCACTGGGTAAAGAAAACATTTATTTAATTAAATCTTATTCTATTGGCAGATGCTTCTTTCTAGAAAGTAATCCTTAAAACCTAATACTAGATACATTTAACTATAAGGTACATTAATAACTATTATTAAAATACTTACGTAGTAATAGCATAAGTAGCATTACTACTATTAGTAGTAATAGTAGTGTAAAGTAGTAATAGTCATATTAGTATTCACAGTAGTAACAATAGTCATATAAATACTAGTAATAGTAGTAGTAGTAGTGTAAAGTAATCATCATAATGGGAATAATATTAGCAGTAGTACTAATAGTACTAATAGTACTAATAGTGGGGGCAGTGGTGGCTTGATGGTTAAGGCTCTGGGTTACTGAGCAGAAGGTCGGGGGTTCAAGCCCCAGCACTGCCAAGCTGCCACTGTTTTGCCACTGAGCAAGGCCCTTAACCCTCTCTGCTTGAGGGGTGCCGTATCATGGCTGACCCTGCACTCTGACCCCAACTTCCTGACATGCTGGGGTATGCGAAGAAAACAATTTCACTGTGCTGTCATGTATATGTGATCAATAAAGACTCATTATCATTAGTAGGAGCAATAGCAGTAGTGGGACTAGTCCTACTAGTAGTAATAGGAGTACATTTACATTTATTCACTTAGCAGACGCTTTTATCCAAAGCGACTAAAAAATGAGAAAAGTACAAGCAAAATAGAGGTAGTAATAGCAGCAGTAGTAGTAATAGGGGTAATAGTCCTTGTAGTAATACTGTTACTTGTAGAAACAAGAGTAATAGCAGTAATAATAGCAATAGTGATTGGAAAAGTAATAGTAATAATAGCAGTAGTAGTAACAGTAGTCATAGTAATAGGAGTAATAGAGGTAGTAATACTACTAGTGGTAGTAAAAGGAGTAATAGCAGCAGAAATTGGAGCAATAGTAATAGAAGTAATAGCAGCAGCAGTATTAATAGGGGCGGCTGTGGATCAGGTGGTAGAGCGGGTTGTCCACTAATCGTAGGGTTGGCGGTGACTCCACATGCCGAAGTGTCCTTGGGCAAGACACTGAACCCCAAGTTGCTCCCGATGGCAAGTTAGTGCCTTGCATGGTGTGTGAGTGGGTGTGTGAATGGGTGAATGAGACACAGTGTAAAGCACTTTGGATAAATTTAATAGGAGTAATAGTAGTTGTAGTAGTAATACTGTTAGTTGTAGAAACAAGAGTAATAGCAGTAATAATAGCAGCAGTGCTAGGAAAAGTAATAGTAATAATAACAGAAGTAATAGCAGTAGTAATTGCAGTATTAACAGCTGCTTAATTTCAGGGCCCTCTGCACTACAGTGAAAACATTGTATCTGTGGATGGAGCTAATTTCTAGGCTAACAAACACAAGATAAAGAAATTAGCCAGAACAGTTGCATGATCATGTTGTGAATCTTTGAAACGATATGATTATTCTACCGCTTTAGTGTGATTTGATTCGCTGCATAAGCTAATTGTTCTGTGTGTTTGTTCAGGCCCAGGCCTCTGCAGGAGATCCCTCCGTACCTGTGTCCAGACCGGAACAAGGTGAACTTCATCCCCAAGAGTGGCTCGGCGTTTTGCCTTGTCAGCATCCTGAAGCCTCTGCTGCCCACACAGGAGCTGAGCTTCCGCGGCGGTATGACTTACCGCAGTCTCTCTCCCTCACTCGTCCCTCTGAGCGGGGTCGGGGTGCGCAGCCTGTCCCCTTCCCTCGGCCCCGTCCTGACACGAGGACGCCAGTCCCCTTGCCTCCCACGCCATCTGGAGGAACCTGAGGGTTAGATTTCCTCCAGGATCTCCACCAGTTGAGGAATTTCATAGCCTGCATCATTTCCAAACAGACTCGTTTCCTCATTCGATCCAAAATCTCAAAGCTGTGACCGCATCAGGGCTCGATTTGTTGCACCGATCCAAATCGCTAGCTGAAGCTTGAATGTGAGATCGTTAACATGATGCTACTGTGTCTTTCTTTTACTGTCAGCCAGGGATTCGGATGAGGTGGTGAAGTGTACGTGTGTAGTGTTTTTTTCTCCTTCTTCTTTTACTTACTTTTGTGTTTTATCACAGTTGACCATCAAAGCCTTTGAAGAGCCAAGGTTCCTTGTACATATCCCTCTAACTTTTTTTTGGACTGTCAGAAGAATGTGGGACTCCAGTGTGTTGTGTGTATGTACAGTATGTGTGTGTTATGAGTAGTTAACATGCACAGAGGAAAAAAAAAATGTAGCTAATAACAGGGACGGACGGAAAAAAAAAATCCCGATCCCATGCCTGATACTCACTGTCTGTAGCAGCATAATACCTCTCCAGGGGTCTCATTTATTACATTCATTATACATTCAAGAGTGTATAAAAGTCTTTCTGAATTTATTACAAAAACTAGTATTTATAATAAAAAAACAAAACTTTGCATACAGTTATACCCGATGAATGAGAACAAATATCAATACCCTGTATATTGCTCCACTTGAGCACAGCCATGTTTGCATAAAAAAACGCCCCCCGCCCAATTTACCATATATGGTAAACAACTTCCTTGAGCTAAAGCATTCTGTCAAAAACAAACAAACTCCAGATGATGTGAAAATACAATTCTGTTAAACAAAAAAGAGTCTGGACCACCAGATCAGAGAGGGTAGTTTTGTTTTTTAAATTAATTTTAACTTTTGTGTAGACCGAACAAAACTAGATGAATTTGAATGAAATTAAAAAAAAAAGACTTTTTTTAAATTTATTCTTTTTAAACGATTCGGCAGGTTTGCGATCTCAAATGTTTGACCACAGCTCTGTCGAATTCCTTTGGTAAGGTGACATTTTCTGTAAGGAGACGTTTATCTAATATTTACGGAAGGAACAGTCAGGTAAATCTGTAAAGTTTACGCTTTGTGGTTTCGTAGTAACACGATAAGCTACGTTGGGTTGGGTTTTTTTTGGTCAACTTCAAGACAGAGAAAAAGAAGGTCATGACTCTTTACAGCTGCTACGACATAAGTGATAACAGGACTAGAAACAGATTAAAAGTATGATGCGGTCTATCTTTAACAAAGGAAAATTATAGTTGCTGTGGAATAAGAGGAATAAAATTCTTCAGTACACACGCCATGCACTGTCTGCATGCACCATCTGTAAATGAGACCCCTGGTTCCTGATTTACTCCACAGTGTATAAAAAAAAATTGTCACTTTTCCCTTCCTCGATCATACGCTTTATATGAAGCTGCAGGTGAAACAGGAGGATCTGGTGCTATGTAATGTTAATTGTACTGTTCTTGTTTTGGGCTGAAATGGAAGAGAGCGGATTTTATGATCAGTGTTGAGTGGATACAATTTGACAAATATGGCAGAGGAGAAAGAAAGAAAGAAAAAGATGTTTCCATTCAAATGTTTTGCAAAATTGTTGGAAAGTAACTAATGTAACATCATTTTTTAGGACATAGTACTTAGCTCATTTTTGTGTACAATTAGAGAGACTAAATTTAAACATAATTAGGAATAAAGTACATTATAAATAACGTGCAATGATCTATAGACAGTGTTTGGATACCAGTTACTGGAACAAGAACTTTGAGAATGCTGATTTGTTTTTCATTTAAATTATATTCTTTTTTTTAAAAAAATGGAGTGAAGCTCAGAAATATATATTACATGATGGATGAACGTATGTTTTAAAACCAGAAGGTGGTTTTCCTAGACAAAAATTCAGTAGAGTTGGAAACGTGGATGGAAACGGCACTAAACGGCATCTCTGGAGATGTTCTGAGAGGAACCGTAGCATTTATACTGTAAATGAATTCACGCATCATACTGTGAAGCTCACCTTTCTTCCTTTAACAAGAGTCAGATACGAGAGGGAAAAACATGTGTACTGCCTTAAAAATACCTAAATATTTAAATTAGAATATTCAATTTAAGTGGCTGTTCTTACCACACAAACGAGCCAAATGATGCCTCTAGCACTGTTTCTGTGTGTGGATCGTCTTCGGGATCAAAAGCTACGTCCTAAAAGCCTTCCATCAGGAAAATGACTTCCTGAAAAATTTGTAAAATATACAAACAAACAAAAACACACCAAAAAAACAAACAAAACAAAAATGAAACATCTGAACCAATCTGGTCAAATACAAGGAGTTTATTTATTTATTTTATCGTCTGGTCGGTTGTCACTTGAGTACAGTCACTGTAGAGATCTCATCTGTTCATAATCTTGTAAATTGTTACATGATCAGTTGGGGGGGAAAAAATCATTACTTGCATAAAATAAATCAAGTCAAATGCAGCCATGTGTGGTGCAGGGTACATTCTTTATGCTTGTGAAGTTAAAAAGGTTTTAAAAACAATGAAATGTGCAAGGCAATATAGAAATCTTTTTTTCTTCTTCTTCACATTATTACATTTCAGAAAAAAGTATTGATGTGTGCATTCAGGCATGAGTGGAATGTAAAGTTGTTTATCAGTTTGCATACATTCGTGAAACAAATGAATAAGAATACAAGAGATCGGTAGAGTTCAACCGATAGGTGCCAATACTTTTACAAATGTTAAACAACCCCCCCCAAAAAAAGAGTCAGACATCAATGACTGATATATTCACACATGGGTGGAATCAGATGCGTAGTTTGAATAAAGGCCTGCAGCTGTAGGCCTTATATGAAAGTAAAATATTTCCATGCAAAAGTTTGTGCCCCTTTATTTATTTTCATATTTTTATTATGATTATTACTGTTATTAATTGTTTGGCCATTTTGCCAGATAGCTTAGCTCTCCCCATCAAATAGATTGCTAACAGCTAGCATGTGCATCTTTTCTGCTTATTCTACGTCACTCGGAGAGCAGTGCTATCTGCCCTCTTCCGTATACATGAGCTCACGGAGACACATGATTGGTCGGTAACGCTCAGATTGACAGGAGTAACGCCATCCCTCCCACCCAAACAGCACAGAATTTTCCCAGTATTGTTCTCTTGGACACTAATCTACTGACACTCGCTCTCCAGAAGACATTGTGTGTGTGTGTGTGAAAAAAGAAAAAAAAAACCTTATATAAACCTCTTTATATACTATTACTATATACTAATTACATGTGATAATTCACAGATGAATGAACTAAATACATGAAATTCAATTTCTTTACCATCATATATCATTTTATTTAGTGACAAGGTGGCGCCAACTTTTGAACCTAACTGTATAGGTTGCTGGAGATCTTGTGGTGGCAAATACCAAATTCAGATATAATACAAAATTCAACATACACACACACACACACACACACACACACACACACACACACACCCCTTTCCATCCAGTTAACCCCTTAAACTTCATGTACTCACCTTAAAGCAGGTTAAATGAATTGAAAGGTTAATAAATATAAGAATATCTCATTTCCAAAGCAGATACTGTGCAACAACACATGAGTATACATATATTTGTTGTTTTATATCTTTTATTTAAAGCCATAACCAGGGACCTGTGATATTTTGTTTCTGGCCATGAATTTGTGATTAAATATAAGCCAAAATATATGATTTTTATTATTTTTTTAACACCCGTGCTCATAATCAGAAATCCCTGATTCTAGCTTTAATTTTTTATAGCCAATTTTCTTCCAGTTTTACTTGTGTCGTTCCCCCCGAGCCTAGCATTCAGACAGACGGACGGACACCTGTCTGTAAAATAATCTACAGCTGATTAAAAATACACGTTTCCGACTGGGTAAACGTTTCTCGTGTGATTATTTACAAAACATGTGAAGCTTGCTAACCAGTGTAGAATACAATCTCCAAACACCTTCATTTCCCCTCAGTGACTCTTCATCCTTATCGTAAACTTTCAACCTCCATCACAAGATTCATATTGAATATATAGTGCAGTCTTCATTAAAAAACAATTTTTTAAACCCACGTTGCTGAGGAAATGTAAAGCGGATTTGCACTCTCTCTCACTCACACATACACACAGAGATAACGGCTGATCGATGTTTTTCCCGGATCCATCCTTGGCTCAATGGGACTCAGCACAAAGAATATCCAGCTGTTGTTTTTTTTTCCTGTACAGTGACTGAGGAAACCTGATAAAAAAAAAAAAATTAAAAAAAAAAAAAACCACAAACACATTTTATAACTTATAAGCATACATACATTGTATATATACACACACACGCACACACACACACACACACACACACACACACACTGATTAGAACATGAATTAAATACTCCATGTTAACAGCCTGTAGTTGATTATTGATTATTAATGCCACAGCGATTCTAAACAATTAAAATTTTTATTAAAGAACTTTTTCTCCACTTGCAGTTACAGTTATTAAACAAAACAAGTCAGCTCCTGTTCAGATAGTATGCAAGTTCATACACACACACACACACACACACACACACACACACACACCCCTCAGGCGTTAAGCAGCTCTTCATCGTTTCGTCCGATAGCGTCGGGGTTGGAAAGAGGGTCCAGGTCAGCGAAAATGTTAAACCACGCAGACATGTCCCGAGCTCCACCTTTAGGAGCTACAGACCATAACATTATGCATTATTCAAACATGAAATAACTTTTTTCTATCTCTAAAAGCGTACGTACCGTTATCCAATATTCTGGAGCTGTTCTGCGCAGCCGGGACCTGACCCGCAGTGGGTGGAGCTTGAAGGGGAGGGTTTTTAAACATGGGAGGAGTCATCCATCCTGATTAACAAGGAGTGAAAAATGGAATGCAAGTTAACGGCAGTAGCAGGGTTTATTTTATACTGTTTTTAATGCTTTTATTTGTTGCTTGACATACAAACTAAACAGATCGTTAATACAGTGAGAAATCAAAAAGTAAAATAATTCCGTTAAATGATACTATACTGACATTTACAGAGGTTTATTCGTCATTTTATTACTGTGAAAAATTGTAATGCCAATGGTACCAAATATAACGGTGCAGAGCTGTAAAATGTATATTAAAAATAAATTCAGATAATTAACTCATCACAATTAAAACATACTTTAATATTTAATTAGTAAATTAATTGATTTGTATACGTAGGTAACAATTTTAAAAACATTAACTGATGTCTTATATTTTATATGGTTTTAAAGCAATAAGTAGTTTTACTACAAATAAAATATATACTGTATCCTACAGAAATGAGAAATAAATACCAAGGTGGATTCAGATGCAGAAGAATTTATTTATAATTCCAGCACTAGGTGGCAGTGTGTGTGTGTTTGTTGTGAATTCTAACCAGTGGTGCTGATCCCATGGTCAAGGAGCTGTGAAGGCAGGAAGCCGGTGGGACTCGGAGGCTGTGAGGAAGAGCGAGTTGGGGCGGTGCCGCTCGCCGCAGCAGCGTTTGTGGAGCAGGGGGCACTCGCAGGGGCCTCAAAGCAGCCGAAAGCGTCCTGCCACGCCTTACTGAAGTCATCTGTTCCGCTGGAGGCTCCAGGACTCAGCAGATCCTGCAGGAAGTACAGGTCACCTCGTTCTGCCTCTTCCTCCTCCGGGCCAGTGTGTGGCACGAGACCCGAGAGCAAATCCCTGCCAACTGGAGTGACAGAAACAAAAAAGTCTATTAAAGAGTAACTCCGATAGACTGTATTCATGAGGTCAGACCCAGATTTGCCTCACTGGCTGCTGGACACCATGACCTAACCATGCTCTGATAGAGACTTTTGGTTATCTTAAACACTCACGAATACTTTTACTCCGGCTATTTGCAATGTGTTATATTGGCATCTTTGTTTTTGCTCAATGTGTTATTTTTATAAATGGGGAGGTTTTAGGGGCATGGTTTTGCGGGAGGGTGGTGTATGGGGGTGTTAAGCTGATTAACAAGTTTAGTGCGCCGTGTGTGTGTGTTAACGTAAAAGTGTCCAAGTTGATTTATTTATTTTTAAGTACTATATTCCATCTTTTTCTTTGATTTTTTAAAATACAATCGGTGCTGAAATCAGAGACAGCTGCTCAGAGAATGACGTCGACGCGGACATGGAAAACTTTTCGATGTAAAATGGAAAATCAAATAATTACATTTTTTTTTAAAAAAATCAACACATCCCACATACATCTCCCTCTCTGAAATAAAAAAAACAACCGTTTGCTGGACTGTTAGCATAATAAAAATCCAACCGAAGTATCAAACGCTTCAGTGTTAATCAACACAGCCTTTTATTACAAATGCGCACATTGTCAAGATTCAGACATGATCAAAATAAGTGTTGTTCTTCAAGTAATAAACGTAGAAAGGAAACTCTCAGCAGGCAAGAAGCAAAGAAAGAAGTGGAAAAAGAACATGTCCTAGATGCCTCCAAATGAGGACAGAGAATATTTTTGAAAAGCAGATGATTCTAGAAAAGGATCTGATAAAAGAATATAGTCATCCAAAATGAGAGTTTTCAGACAGAGGAAGCTTGGACATAAGCAAAAGAGCCAGCGTGAGGAAATCTAAACTCTACAGTCACGCTGAAGAAGTGGGAAAAGTCAGAGAACTAGTGTTTAAACAGAATGCTTTAAAGTACCCCTAAAAGCATTGCTTTAAACCACAAAAATTAAGTAAAAGTCCCCATGAAATCAAAAGTGAAGATTTTTGGCTTTTAGCATGAACATGTCAGCCTTAAGATTATCTATAAGCTAATGCGCTCCAAAACAATGACAAAATTCACATTTAGAAGATATATACAATCAAAATTTACAGTCTCGCTCTACCACCAATACGGATCAACATGATGATGACGACATCGTTCTGCACTTCAGCTTCTCATCAGATTTTCTGTCCAATCAAATGCTCTCTAGAATCTGAATTGTCCCGCCCGCAACATTACAAACATCCATGCTGCTAACGGCCAAGTACAGCTTAGCCCGGGCTGTGAGGCAAGCTAAAAGCTATTGGCTATTTTAAAAGGGGGAGAAGCCACTCGAAACATCCTGCCCTGACTTCCTATTTCAGTGGAAATTACGTCAACACGTCAAATAACACTACGCCTTTCAAGGAACTTCAAATAATTAATTGACCCAGGAAAAATCTCAACACCTCATTAAAAATGCCAGGATCTAAGAATATACATTTGATGCAAATTAGACATATTTGCTTCTGGAAACTTCCACACACTTCATCATATCAGCAATTACGTGGTTTTTAAATCTGATAATGCATAAAATAGAACAAGCACATTCACATAAACCCACAATCTGCAGCTGCACTACTATCAGACTCTACATCCTGAAAAAAATTTACATATCGCACATGATTGGTCTACAGCCTTGGAGCTTATTTAGTGACATCACAAGCTGAGTAAGTGCTGGGGGAAAAGTGAATTTAGTGCAAATACTAATCATATGAACAGAATAAGACATTTCTGAATACAGGGGTACTTTAAGGAGAGTTGGATCCTGCTTTTCGGTGCAGAGAGAGAGACAGGTTTGGAACAGTGGAAAGGGATTAAAGGTGAATGCAGGTCTGAGGGCAGAAGAGGAAGCTGACTGAGTTTATACCCTTCTCAGACAGTGGTATAGTGACAAAGGACTCCATGCTTTGTCCCTGAGACACGTCCCACTGGACCACAGAGGGCAGTGCGGTCGCTGGGTGGCTCTGAGGCTGTGGTATAGGCAGAGTTGGGGTCATGGCATGGCTCAGGGTGGGGTCAGGGTTCATGACTAAGAGGTCATCATCCGTGGTGATTGTGCTGACGGGGCCCGAGAGCTCAAACAAAGCTGCAGCACAAATGGGGCAAATACAGAATACTGTAACATCTAGTCAATAACCTCCATTTTACTCAGTTATGCAAACACATTACTGAACAACAAAGCCAATTTAAAAACAGAACATCAACAACGTGTACGTTTTTCGTTTTTGGGAAAGTTGATGATTAATTTAATTTAGCTATACAAATGTAACCTACTTTAAGCTTTAATATAATAGTATAATAATAAAATATGCTTCAACAAACACTAGTGCTAATATTACGTATATAAACCCCAGAAGGTGAACATTTTGTTGCTAGTTTTATTTTCATTTATACATGCTAGTGTTTTTTTTCTTGTTTTATTAACACAAAAAATCCACCACCAAAATGGATTCCTATTCACTATATATGCTCACTATGCAGGGTATAACGTTATGATAACTTGCTTTTCGGTTGTATTTTAATGCCATCTGACAAAATTGGCACTCAGAGCCTTCTTCATTTTCACTAAAGTCTTTGTCAAAAAGTATTGGTACCACAGATAAGTTTACAAATTATGTTACAGATATTTGTTTTATGATTTTTTTAATAACAGAGCACTAAAGCGTGAAACTTACCCGAGTCTAAACTTGCTGGTAAAGAGCCGTCAGAATCTCGGTCCTGATCAAAACCTGCAAGGGAACCTGTACCAGAAGAAGAACGTTTCGTCCCATGAGGTACTCATTGTAAAGGCTTTTAGAGACATTAGAAACAGTCTGAGCGATACGTACCAGCTTCAAGCACTGATTTTCCTGTCTTTTCCTCCTCCAGTGACACAAGACTGTTTAAAGAAAACAATAATAGACGGTTTAATCTCTGATTTGCACACTGAGGGACATATGGGTGGCTATTTCAATGTTTTGATGAATAAACATGTGGATTTATGGTCATCTGACACTGTTATGAGTAAGCAGTTGGCAAAAGAGACACAAAATCTACTTTATCTGGAACACACAGCCAAACACTGTTCAAGTGGTGTCAGTGTTTCTTTTAACCTAATTCTTTTAAACCAATCCCTGCCTGCAGGGGGCATCTCAGAGACATGTAAACCCAGACACTGCATCTTTGCATCACAATATTAAATTATTTGTGGTTCTTTTTCATCATCTCACCTCTGCCAGATGTGTTTGTCTCGCTAGACAGGTTAGCTGCGTCACTTGCTGCAAGCTGCCCACGCTCGCACTGCTCGTTAGGCTGCCCGCCTCCTCTTAAGCCCCCCCAACGGCTGCCCGCCTTATGGACTTGACTGAGCTTGGTGCTTCGCAGCCATGGCACATACTACACTGCCTTCAGCTTCCGCCAGGGATAACGAGTCTCATGCCTGCTCAGCTTTTGGGGAGTCTCACTCGATGTCACTAAGACCCGGGCAGCTCACTCTGACTAGGAGTGGGCTCCTTGTAGCCTTCCTTTCTTAAGCCCTCTTCTCTATCTTGAAGCTTGGGCTGTAAGGCTTCGCTTATTCACGTCACCAGCATGTCCTTCATGTTCCACCTGAGTACCACTATCACCTTCGTGCACAGTGTTACTAGGCATATCATTTTTGGATGCGTCAAGCACCACCTATCTAGGTGACCATCCCCTGGCTTACAGGACCTCACTGTGAGTGTGGTGAGCAACGGGGAATTGTCACATTTCTCCCATAGGTGGATCTCGAACCCGAGATGATGAAAGAGAACAACAGGTTACTGTCCATAACCCCGGGTTCTCTGAAACATCGAGTGGAGAGATCCACCAAGCTTGCCCCGTTTGCCACGAGAAGCGAATTTGCTCACGGAGGAAGAGGAGCGCATGAAGGTCATTTATGCCCTTGCCTGCCCTTACCTGACATTGGACACGCACTCCTGTCTATCACAGCCAGACTTGGTGCAATTGGATGCTTCTACAGAGGTGAGGTACGGATGTCTTTCCTATAAGTGGATCTCTCCACTCGATGTTTCAGAGAACCGGGGTTATGGAAAGTAGCTTATGTTTTTTTTTTTTTTTTGCCATGCCTGTAATTCTACAGTGAAACAATCAAAAAATCTGAGGAAGGATGAGTCCTGAGTGTGTACTTATATTTGCTCACTTGTCTGCATTCGTTTCCTTTTCTTTATCCTTGTCGTCCTCCAGTGACGGACCTTCCAAAAGGTGCTCCAGCGGGTCCCGTAACTCCTGCACACACACATTAATGAAGCTCATCGATATCACGGATACACACTGCACTTCAGACAGCATCTCATGATTGCAGATTTGCCCTAAAACAAACCTTCAGGGTGGTGAAGTTGTATGGCACGTATCCCTTAAAGGCTTCGTGGATGCCAGACATGATGTTTGCTGTCTTCTCCCAGAACTGCAGGAGTGTTGTCTAAAAGAGAGAGAGAGAGAGAGAGAGAGAGAGAGAGAGAGAGAGAGACACACACAATCACACTCGGCACAAACATGCCCACATACTGTGAGAACAGGCTATAAATAAAATATTCATTTATAGAAACAGACCAGAGAGAAAAAGTGAGAAATATGGATGGAGAGCAAACAGAAAGAGGAAATAATGAGTGCATGCATGGTTCCTGAATTAATTGGTGAATCAGTAAAACAGTGAATGAAAGAATCAGAGCATCAGTGGATGAATCAATGGGTTATTAAATGAAAGAACTGGTGGATGAATCGGAGAATCTGTGGATGGAATCAGTGAACCAGTGAATGAATCAGTAAATGCATGGTTCATGAATGAATCAGTGAAAGAATGAATCTGTTAAATAGTGAATCACTGAATGAAACAGTAAAACAGCAAATGAAAGAGTGAAAGAATGAATCAGTGTATGAGCAAATCAGTGCAGTACAGATACCTGGTAAGTGCACAGGGAATGAGAGAGCATGTTGCAACGACTCGCCCCCAGCATGTCCACTTTCTGACACACATCATTATTCAGCTTATCAAAGTGCACCTTTGTTCCCCTCACCTGTGCCTGCACCTATACACAGACAGACAAACACGTACAGTATGTGCTTTAAATTGTATAGTGAGACAGTTTTTGATACTAGGTGGGGGTGTGAGAGAGTAGGTTCTAATTCAGTGGTATTAAAATAAAAAGCACCATCTCGTCCAAGTGTAATTATACCACATTCATTCTGTTAAGAAACAGTTGAAGCTGAATATGTCACAGCGAAAGTTATGGTGTCATAAAATACAAGAGCCAATCATGTTCCTGAATACAAATCAAGGTCCGGGAACACTGATGTACCCGAAGAAAGGGAGGAGCATTAGTATTTGGGTTGTTCCTAATTTGACTTCTTTTTTTTTGTTGTACAAATCCACCGTCACCCAATTTATGATTCAATATAGGGGAAAAATTCACAAGCTTTAAAGAAATACGTTTTGGGTGACTTAATAAAAAAAATAAATAAAAGTGTGAATGAATGTTTAGCATCAACATATAAAAATTCTAGCATCAACATATAAAAATTCTAGCATCAACATAGACACGTCTTTGTGCATCAGTCTTCCTCAACCCAGACAAACCTCTAATGCAGGGGTCTCAGACTCGCGGCCCGGGGGCCAATTGCGGCCCGCGGAACGATATTTTGTGGCCCCCTACATGAAATCAAGTCTTAGTGTTAGTGCAGCCCGCGTGTTTTTTCTCACATGCACCTGCGTGAGTCGTTGCCCTAGGCGTTTTATATTTTTTAACACTTGTGGGCTACCATAGCTCAGGCTCGTGACAACAACATGAATTATCAAAGTTGGTCACTTGAAACATGTTTCGGGAGTGTCACCCAGTGCAAATACGTTTTTTGTCACCCAGTCATGTCTTTTTCAAAACCTGCCGTGACGAGAACGGTTGGCGATGAGCACAGACAATTTCAGGAGAAGTGGGAAACGGAATATTTTTTTGTAGAGCACAGGGGCATTCCGACGTGTCTAATATGCACAGATAAAGTTGCGGTGCACAAGGAGTATAACATCAGACGTCATTACTCAACTAGACATGCTGAGGAGTATGCAAAATACCAGGGAGATGAGCGAGAGGACCGGGTTGCCAAACTTAAAACATGTCTACTGAGGCAACA
Organism: Ictalurus furcatus; assembly: GCF_023375685.1. Taxonomy (NCBI): domain Eukaryota; kingdom Metazoa; phylum Chordata; class Actinopteri; order Siluriformes; family Ictaluridae; genus Ictalurus; species Ictalurus furcatus. Next base: position 11,272,810 of record NC_071266.1, read on the forward strand.
AGATTTTTTCAAGAAAGCAAGCAAAGAGAGTCATGCAGTAGTCGAAGCTAGCTACGTGGTGAGTGAGATGATTGCTAAGGCAGGAAAGCCATTCAAAGACGGCGAGTTCATCAAACAGTGCATGTTACAGGCTGCAAGTATAGTCTGTCCAGAAAAGAAAGGTCAATTTAGCAACATCAGCCTTTCAGCCAACACACTGGCAGAGCGCATTTCGGACCTGTCGGATAACATTTACGATCAACTACGTGAGAAAGCTAAACATTTCCATTCATACTCAGTCGCTCTTGATGAGAGCACAGATGTCACTGACACTGCGCAGCTCGCAATATATGTCAGTGGTGTTGATGACAATTTTTAAGTGATGGAGGATTTACTCACAATGATTCCAATGCATGGCCAGACCACCGGTCAGGAGATATTCCGCCAGCTGTGTGATGTCATTGTTGATGCCGGCTTACTATGGAAGAGTTTTGCTGGAATAACAACCGACGGAGCGCCATCAATGACGGGGAGGAGAAATGGACTGGTGGCACTTGTTCAAAGAAAACTGGAAGAGGAGGGTGTGGAAGAGGCCATTGCTTTGCACTGCATTATCCATCAGCAGGCCCTTTGCAGCAAATGCCTGAAGTTTGACAATGTGATGTCTAATGTTGTGAAATGCATCAACCATATCAGATCCAGGGGCTTAAAGCACCGGCAGTTCCGCGCCTTTTTGGAGGAAATAGAGTCAGCATATGAGGATGTGCTCTACTTCACCGAGGTACGTTGGCTTAGCAGGGGGGACGTCTTGAAGAGGTTTTTTGAGTTGAGAGGAGAAGTGAAAGCCTTCATGGATAAGGATGGGATGGCTGTTCCTGTACTAAGTGATCCCAAATGGCTAATGGACTTAGCTTTTCTTGTTGACATCACACAGGAGCTGAATGTACTGAACAAGAAGTTACAAGGCCAGGGCCAGCTTGTCAGTACTACATATGACAATGTCAGAGCATTCTCCACAAAACTTGTGTTATGGAAAGCCCAGCTTTCTCAGACAAACCTCTGCCATTTCCCAGCATGCAAGGTGCTCATGGATTCAGGCACACCATTCAGTGGTGAGAAGTATGCTGATACCATTGTAAAGCTACAGGAAGAATTTGATCACAGGTTTGCAGACTTCAAGACACACAGAGCCACGTTTCAAATTTTTGCTGACCCCTTCTTCTTCGATGTGGAAGAAGCCCCCCCTGTGCTTCAGATGGAGCTAATTGACCTGCAGTGCAGATCTGAACTCAAAGCCAAGTTCAGGGAGGTGAGTGGAAAAACAGACAAGCTTGGACAATTTATGAGAGAATTGCCCCCCACGTTCCCTGAGCTTTCCAAGATGTTCAAGCGAATCATGTGCCTTTTTGGGAGCACCTATCTGTGTGAAAAGCTCTTCTCCACTATGAACTTTAATAAATCAAAGTTCAGGTCCAGACTTACAGATGAGCATCTTCAAGCCATACTGAGGGTCTCAGTTGCTTCCTCCCTCAAGCCAAATGTGGCTCAGCTGTGTAAGAGGAAGCGCTGCCAAGTCTCTGGCAGCAAGGAGTAGGAGGAAGTAAGAGAAGCCTATGTTCTGAAGAACCGTTCATGTTCTGCATGTTCTGAATTGTTATTACTAAAGATTAAGAAGATTGGATCAGTTGTACTGTTTTTGGAATACTTGAAACCCTTTTTTTGTGGAATACTTGATGCGGCCCAGCCTCACTCAGACTCTACCTCCAGCGGCCCCCAGGTAAGTTGAGTTTGAGATCCCTGCTCTAATGTGTCTGACACACTGAATATATGTGTGTCTGTGTGTGTGTGTGTGTGTGTGTGTGTGTGTGTGTGTGTGTGTACTGGGTGATGGCAGGTTTCGATTACTTTGTCCTTTGTACACCTACTGGCCGATGAGGAAATCAGAACCCAGCTACGGAAGCCCTCCCCCTCAAACCACCACCCTCGACCTATTACCAGGACTTCAGTCACAGATACTCGACACTACAAAGCTTTTGCTTTCTCTTTAAACCATCTCGCTCTCACGCAATGTTTCTCCCAATCTGACCTACGACCAGTGTCTTCTTATACCACACATATGCCTTCTGCCTTGTTTAAATGCTTAAACATCAACTACATAATACTTAAACAAATACTAATATATAATGGAGTTGTACTGACTTCCTGTGGACATAACACACAATGCTACGCAAACGGTGAATTCAGTACTTGAATACTGCCACCTATATGGTGTTAACCGGTGCCCACTATTTCTTATACACCTGTTGACACTCAATTCTCTTATTAGTCATGAGAGGCAAAAAAAAAAAAAAAACGCTTTTAGCCGCTAAAATGTCTCCGTTTTTGAGATTGCCGTAAAAGCGCCCCAGACAATGTCGAGGGTGCCGATACTTCAACCTCGTTGAAAATAGAGAGAGTGTTGACCTTGCGGAACTTCTCCAGCTGTTTATAGGTGTCGGGGTCCAGCTCCTGGGAGACGTCCTTCATCCAGAGCAGAGCGCCGCGGTACTCCGTCCTCGCCTTCTCCATGCGGCTCACGGTCAGCAGTGTGTCGGCAATGGCCCTCCTCCGAAACGTCTCCATCTCCTGCTCCATCCGCTGCAGCGGGGCACAAAGAGCCAACCTGCACCCGGGGGGGGGGGGGGGGGGGGGGGGGGGGGGGAATAATCAACGACTGGGTGGTGTGTTACTGAAGCTACTCTTAACATCCCCAAGTTGACTATTTTCCACAAATTATTTAGCAAGCAAGCTCATTTAACCCTCAAAGACCGAAACCGCCTGCGGCTAATGATAACTGTTGTTCTAAAATGTTTAATAACTTTTGAACCGCTAATCCAATCTGTATGATTTAAAAAGTCCCGTAAAGTGGAGATTCTCAGCTTTTCATGTGATAGAAATTAACATTTATCTCCCTGAACTTTTATGGACACATCTACATTGTCTGTAAATAAAATACCATTTGTTCATTGGGAAAACACCAAGAATAATATTATAATAGATGGCAAAAACTTGCTAAGGGAATGTTAGTTGAAGACAAAATTTAATTTGGAAGTCTAAAACATCCAGGTATAACTTTCTAAGGGAAAAAAACCCCCAAACTTCAGGAGGTTTTGTTTGAGTTCACATTAAAAAACACCAAATTGTTTCTGGCATTTTTCTAAAAGTTCTGCATAATTCATCCATTCTCAGACAAAAAAATAAATAATTGGGACTTTAAATGAGCAAGATTGAAAATGACAGTTATCCTGTTTAAAATGATATATGGCACTTGATGATGACTGCTAGAATAGGTTAGAAAAACAAACAAATTAAAAAAAATACAGGAGAGTCAGATTTCCAAAAAAATCGATCTAGGTCTTTAAGGGTTAATGTCATCCTGTTTAAAATGGCTGAGACAGTTCTGTGTGCAAGTGTGTGTACATACCTCTGTTTGGCAGAGGTGCACAGGGCCTTGCTCGTGGCATTCATCATGCTTCCCGCTTTAGTTTTGTCATGCTCGGCCTGGAAGCGCAGGAACAGTCCCAGCTCGTTCTCCTCCTGAGACAGGCCTGCAGGTCGAAGGTCAGGCATGTGACAACTTACTTCTATATTACTTTTATTTTGGGCGTCCCTCCCTCACTAATATATGATATGATAGCACTTGAGGGTGCAAAAACAGAGAGATAGTTGAGCGGGAAACTTTTACACAGGTGTGTATAGTTTGAAGAGGTTAAAGATGTGTGTTTAGTGTATAAGTTGTGTGTAGTTTAAAAAAAGTTAAAGATCTGTGCAATTTAAAGTGGTGTGTGTGTGGTTTAAAAGTATAGTTTATAAAAGTGTGTGTAATTTTAAAAAGTTAGAGGTGTTTGTAGTTTATAAGAATGCAGTTTATAAAGTTTGCTGCGATAGTCGTGTTCCCGGTGTTACACGGTGTTCAGCTGCACACCGATTACATCACTTGCCCATCGGGGCACCGCCCCCACTATAGTTTGGCTTTTTTATAGTAATAAAAATGATTTTGTTCAGTTAGAGAACGGACGCTACAATTAAAAACTGAACACGTCTGCTCAATTCAGCATGAGCCAAATGAGTCAGAGTCACAGCACAGATCAGATTTCATTCATCATGTAACGAGAGTGAGGAGAGCTGCTGACAAGAAGAGTTAATAAAGCAGTCTTATTTGTTTTGTTAATAAAAGTTCTATGTTTAACATAAGCGAGTTTGTCATTGTACTGTTTTGTCGTTGGTGTTTTTCATTAAGAATAATAATTAACCCACCATTCATGCAATTGCTGTTCCCAAACTGCCGCTTATTCGAAAGCGATTTAGAAGTGAGAGGGAAAAGCAAACACGTTTACAGAGGGGTGTGTGTAGTTTACAAAGGTGTGTGTAGTTTCCACTCACGTGTTATCCTTTGCTGGTATTTTTCAATCACTTTCAGCAGCTCTGTGCAGGTGGTCTGAATCGAACGAAAAAACTGTGGAAATGACAAACAAGAGGACATTAAGTCAGTCTCTCTCTCTCTCTCTCTCTCTCTCTCTCTCTTTCTCTCTCTCACACACTTTATTCATGTTTGTTATTCTAATCCGCATTACAGTAAACAGAGGCGGTGATCACACACTGCTGCTGTACAAACACACTCGACGCTGACAAAATGGCAAGTTAAAAAAAAACAAACACACTATGTTTGGATGCTTCTGAGGAACTGAATTAAACCATTTGGAATTATCACCATGATTCATCAACCTACAATACGTCATTATCTCGGATTTGTTCAGTGACGTAGGAAGAAGACGGTGATTGATTTTTATTTTAAATGTGCATGAAGGTTGTTTGAACTGTGCTACAAAAGACACAAACGAAACACATCGTCTCTTATTTAACCTCCAGTGAGGATTACACGTGTCCTGTTGTCATGGTACCAAGTCAATTTGAGTCCATTTCCCTGATTTAAGTTTTGTATACACGTGTGTGTGTGTGTGTGTGTGTGTGCGTGCGTGCGTGCGTGCGTGCGTGCCTGCGTGCCTCACGTCAAGATGAAACCTGACTCAGAGTAGAAGAACTGCTATAAATGAGTCATGAAGGTTGGCGAGGCTCTTAAAATAGACAATATGTTCCCTGGAAGCACAAATCGTGCACATACACCAACACACACATGTTCATATAGTAGAAGAGGTCGAGCTACAATACACTTCACATCCACCATGAACAAGGACACACCGACACTCCCTGGTGTGTCCATGTTACTCATTAACTCTCTCTTCAGGTCTTTACGTACACACACACACACACACACACACACACACACACACACACACACACACACACACACACACACACACAGCATAGATGCTCACGTGCACTGTTCAAGACTGTCTCTTCAATGCATACTTGAATAAAGTCTTAAATGCAATTAAAAAACAATAAATATCACTCAATGTAAGTTTGCAATTTGCTTATTTTCATTAAAAATGGGCTTTTAAAGCTATTTTTAATAGCGTATAAATGTTAAAGAGGTTAATTTCCTTGCGGTACATCTATATAAAGTGTGTTCGGTGTTTGCTGCAACACTCAGTCATGCTCGAACAGGAAAATATTCAATGACGGATTTGTGCGATGACGCAGAGTCAGTGTTACCGTGCAAAAACTGATTATTTTCCAATAACAATGTACCCCAGAAGTGCTTTATTCCTCTTATACTGCACGGCACTTCATTACGTCTTGCATTATTACGTCTGACACAGGAAACTACTTCCAAAAGTAAACGTTAAACAGAAGCCGCCTTACAGAAAACGTAACCGAAATCACATTCCTATAAATGAACTGTTACTATAGAAAAGATAGCTGGGATTTGCAGCTGAACTGCTGTCAGAGCTGCCATTAGAGGAAATTAATTAATTCTCTCTGACCAACCAGAATCCAGAGTTCTGGACAATGTTGAATAATAAATTGGCTAAACAATAACAGAAAATCTCGACACCTGGAGCCTCGTTAAAAGTGCCAGGATATATGCATATACATCATTAAGCAAACTGGATCCGCTCCCTGAGTCTCAATTTGCCTTGTCATTTTCTCAGCCATTTATATAACAGCAACTACGCATGTCTGAATACAACATTACCATAACACGATTTTTTTCGTTAGCTAAGCTGCAGAATCTGTGGCTAAAACCTGCAAAGAAAAAAAATAAATAAAATAAAAAATCATGCATGAATCGTATCATGTGTCATCAGAAACCAGGCTCAGACTGTAGCCCCGCCCCTAAACGCGTTATATACAAAAGTAAAGAAAGATCTGCTTTACAATTTGAGCAGTTATGAATCTGTATAATTCGAATCAACATTCAAGAGAAGGAGAACAAAAAATAAATTAATAAAAAATGTTTTGTTTTTTTTTATCAATATCGTGACATAATTTATCACATTATGCTTTTCTGAGGTATCATGGATGACATGATTTTTTTTTACATTTACATTAGACTATTTTGTTGCCAGTGGATTTATAACTAAATATAATATAATAATTCAAATAATTCTATTGTTTCCCATTAAATCTTATTAAATACTTGTATTATGGAGTATATTTTCATTACAAAAGAATATTTTCATAGCAATTTATTAACAAAACCTTCCCAAAACTGTAAAATATAGCGATACACATTATGCTTAATCATTGTGATTTTTTTTTCTTTGATGTCGGAAAACTTGCATGTACAGCTTTGCTTCTGACTGTTACAAACTGCTGACACAGGAGACTCCTTCCAAAAATAAAACATTAAATAGACACTGCCGATGATTATTTATTTATTTTTACCAAATCTGCAATTTACTAACACACATCGGCTCTTTCGTCGACCGTACCTCCAGCTTTGCATCCAGATCAGCGTCCGACGCCACCACGTGCTCATCCTCCTTCTTTCCCGTCGCCTTGATCAAAACCTGTTTCGTCTTCCAGAATTTCTTCTGCATGCGTGCCATGACGGAGTGGTCCTCGCCCAGAACCGGACTCGAGAACCTGAGACATCGGGATGACATCCAGATCCAGTTTAGGAAACAGTCAAGCCAACAAGCACACAACCAATTATTATTGTTTTTTTTAAGGAAGCAAATGTTGCATACCCATAGCCATCCATAGTGTTCAGATCACCTGCTCAGTCCTGCAAACAGAGCCCACGTTACGCTAAAATGCCTAAGGACGCACCATAAACTCTACAAGTACTATTTCTCCTTGTAGGTGCTAAAGATGGGAAAAATAATCGATACGACAAATTACACTGTCTCAGATTCGCTTTTATTTCCTTCCCCCACATTAACGTTTTCCTCCCGCTGACATTCAGTTCTATTTTACATTCTGTAGGCGCACCACGTAAATGTCCGACATTTTAAACTCGTCTTTACTCACGAATTATTCACACACCTCGACCAAATCTTAAAATTGTACAACATATCAGCTCAGCAGTACCGCCGAGTCCCGACAAAGTCTGATCCAACTACATGAAGTGTAGCTACACAGTTCTGGATTCTGATTGGTCAGAAGGCGTTGATGCATTTTCTAGAACAGCAGCTCTGACAGTAGCACAGCTGCTTTATATTAACCTTTACATTCATGTAAGTATAAACAGATTTTTTAATGTGTTATTCTTCAACAAATTTAAAAAATTGTGATCGCTCAAAAACAGTTGTGCTATAAGAGGCAGATTTCAAGATCCAGTACAGGATTTCGCAGAGTTTTTTTTTGTGATGCAACTGGCGAAGTTTTTTGTGGAAAACTATTGAATTTGGCGAAATCGCAAATGCCAAATTGTTTTGGTCTTTCGCAGTGATGTTTGTTGGTAAACGAGACCTTTTAGCTGTACTCATGTTCGACACACGTAAATCAAAGAGAGCTTTGACTGTGTGCGTGTTGTGATGACGTCACATGACACGTCTCTGCAGAAAACCTGCGGTAATTTTGAAAAATCGCAAGCTCCTCCGAGTATTGCGGAGTTTCCTTGATTTTGGGTTTACTTCTGCCATCGCAAAATCGTGAAATCCTGAAGTGACTGAAAAGGGAACAAAACGCTCAGGGACATCCTGTTATGGGAAAATGATCAACGGTGGGAACGGGAGGAAACGGTGACTTCATCACACCTCCACCTCCGTCACACCACCTTGGTGTTGATTATTTTCCTATAACAGCACGACCCCGAGGTGTTGTACTCCTTACTTAATGGAGGGATTCTGAAAAACAATGGAAATACATTATTTCCAAGGTCATGGTGGAATCCTCAGGTGATTAGCAACTCCTACACAACTTACCAGACTTTAACGACACCTTTATATTAAAAATAAGATATTTAGCAAGCTTTAAGTGGGTCTTAATGAGCAAGAAACGACAGAAATGAGAGAACTGCTTCCAAAAACAGTAACAGCTGTTGACTTGGATGAGCCTTAACATTGTTGTATATAAAACTTTACACACAAATACATAAGATTTACACTGACAGACCATGATTTTAAATAAATAAGTGAAAATAAGTGTGTTTGTGTGTGTGTGTGTGTGAGAGAGAGAGAGAGAGAGAGAGAGAGAGAGAGAGAGAGACTGCCATTTACCTCAAAAGGCCTTACATAAAGAAATGTCCTCTTCAACACCAGGACACCTGTCTCTCTCGGACTGTACGATAAATTAGACAAATACGAAACAAAATTTTCGACTTTTATTACTCTTGTTTGAAAATTAACAGCTACAATACCAAAACTGTGAGCTCTAGTGTTAAAGCGTTCACAAATAAATACATTGAAACGACGTGAAACGTTTTAAAACTACACCCGAATCCCAAACCGCTTCATTCAATAACGTAGTGCACTACATAGTGCGCAGCCGTCATTATTCACTACCCTATGTAGAGCGCCTATAAAAAGGCTAAGATTTGGGATTGAACCCAAGGCGATCTAGTCATCCACATCTCATCCCATCCTTGTTCCTAAACAGTTTCTTGAGGTTTACGACATAGCAATAAAGGTTGTGTTGTTTTATTTTGCACCGTTATTTGTTCGCTTTGCGTTAGGGTGAGGGAAAAATTCGTCAAGATAACTAAACGCTGAAAGAAAAACATATTAAATAGAGAAAATACAGTTCTCCTGCAAGGAGCCATTTAACGTCACAGCCCCAAAATGCACGTCTCACTCGTCGCTAATGAAACCGAAGGAACGAAACTCAAATTCAGACGGGATATTCTTACTGTTTTTTCTCCTCCCCACGTAGTTTTTCATGAAAAATTCGACATTCAGCGCGACGTGAAAGGATTAGCCCGTGTTGTTTCCCCTCACAGCCGCTGACGTTGGCTTAACAACCAGCAGGATACGGGGAGCGTTCACGCGCGTCACGTCTGAGAGGAGCAAACTGCGCATGCGCGGAAAGAAATTCGATTATCGGCACCATTTTCTTGCGTTTTGCTAATCGCGTTGAGCATTATATTGAATTAACGTACCGTAACAGGCGTAACCAATAAACATCCTATTTAATAACACATTTGTTTTTATAGATATCGCTACACCTAAACAACAGGGTGACTGAACATGCATGAAGAACTTTAGCAATTGGGAAAAGTTCACCTGTCATTTCAAATAGCATTTTTTTCATGTAGAGTGCCAATAATTCTGAAGTTGACTCTGTCATGATATACTGATTTTGATTCACAGTTACATGTAAGAAATACATTTTGAAAATAAAAGTGCTAAAAAGAATGCAAAACTAACCCCCCCCCCCCCCCCCCCCCCATCAAATGTAAACTATTTGCTAGAATCTTTGACCAAGGCAAAAAACAACTCAAAATAAAAGTGCTAAAAGGGTTCCTTTTTAAAGCCTTATGTTTTATGAAAAATTATTAAATAAAAATAACTAATTTTGTATGCTATATTTTGTGGTTAACCTGCAAACAGGAAAAAAGTCTCCTTCCATCCACAAGGTGGCAGTACTAACATGGCTCTAAGGGACGATAAATTGCTAAACCTCTAGATGTACACTGTACAGCCTGTAGGTTATAAAAGCAGCAGGAGGTTACAAAAATAACACAGTCAGATATTTAGTCCACCAGAGGACAAATAAATCTATCATCATGAACACTGCAGCACTTCTTTAAATTTAATTTTACAGTATTTATTATCGACACTGACACTCCCTGTTCTTCCAGCACTGTTTTGAATGCTGTTAGCAAGCTTGTTGGGGGCATTTTCAAGCTATTTTTGTGCATAAAAGACAACATTTGTGTTAAGTTATAGCTTTCTCTGAATCGGTTTAATTCATTGTCAACTTTAGAGCTAACTGTACATTTAACATGTTAGAGTACATACTGTAACATGGACAAAAATGTATATTCTGAGCCAATTTAGCTCATGTAGCTCTTAAATATATATTCTGAGCCAATTTAGCCCATGTAGCTCTTATTTATATATATACATATATATATATATATATATATATATATATATATATATATATATATATATATATATATGTATATATACTGTCCATGTTACAGCCCGTGTTACAGTCCATGTTACAGGGTTATGATTTTGGCGCAGACACAAATGTATAACTACGCAAATGTGGTTAACTAGCATCTATGCTAATGACATGAGGAAAATCTAATACTTGACTTAAATGTGTTTTTTTAAATGAATAATTTACTTTCAATCTATACATTATTATATTGTATCTACAGGGTTGTACATTCAAAATTACCATCAGTCAATATCACAGAATGAAAATAAGGGAAAACAAGAACAACAGAACATACTTTTCTTCATCCTATGATCTTCAGGAAATTTGGATTCAACTTCCAGTTGAACATGTGACGACTTTGGGTGAAATTTGTTCAGGTAACAGGGTTGAGTGAATGAACCAAAATGTAAATTTCTCATAACCTATAACGGATGACTCTGGGAAAGGGATGTTTCGAGCATTAAATGGATTTGAACTGTATTGCAAAAATAATAAGATTGAATGATTTAATGATTACATTCAAAAGTAAAGTGTAATTTAGTGGGCTGGGGACATGCAAAAATGCTGTTTGTTAATGTAATTATAAGTTTTATTAATGTTGTTCTGGACAGAGCTATTGCAAAGTTACAGGTTAAGGCTAGATTTAGGGGGTGTGGTCAGAATTTGCAGATTTTTTCAAATTGAACAATAGCTGCAGGATTTTGCAAAACTTAACTTGCAAATAAATGCCTTCTGATTACTCAGTTTGTGTGTCAGTATTCGAAGTATGTGGCCTTGGGTGAAAAAAAAGGCATGTTACACAACTGGTAGTAGAAAAAAAGCAGGAAATCAGCAGACTGTGAGCAGGTGTATGGAAAATCATATACGCTCAATAGCACACAAAACCACAGGAAACCACACCTTAAAGTCGAAGTTTTGAGTACCAGCCTGCAACCACAAGACTGTGTACACCAGTTCTCTAGATAACCTTTAACACTTGCTCCAGCACCCTGACTATCTCTAAATTCTGTATTTAATTTCACACACAGAGAGATAAAAAAAAAAAGTGACAAAGCAGTTACAAAATCAAGACCTGAGCAACATCATCCATCATCAACGTGTTTAGACACACAGCAGGCCGAGATTTCTCAGGCTTTGAAAGTGTCTGGTGTAGACTGTGGGTTTGAGGTGGGTGGGGTCACGTTTCAGCAACACCCCAAAAAACACACACCTATATCCTCCGTCTGCTGTGGTTTTAATGTCTGCATGTCTGCTGGTCCATGCATGTGTGACTACATGAGAACGCTTGTCTGTCATTTCTTCTCTAAAGGCAATTTTTTACTTCTCTGCTCCTAACACACCTGTTTCAGTTAATTAATTAATTATTAACCCTGTCTTCAGGTGTGTTTAGGGTAGCTACACCTTGAAAGAGTCTGAAACAAATGTATGTTCCAGGTCCGGTCTAAAAAAAAAACCCTCTTGAACGAGTCGGCTATGTTTAGGTGTGTTTCGATTAAATATATTTTACTAAATGCAGTGCACAGCAAGGGTGGAAAATATATCAGTAATTAGGGGGCCAAGCACCCTATTGTTATTCTACCTTTTCTTCTTCTTCTTCCTCATCTTCTTCTTTTTCTGGAAATTTATCCATGGCAGCTCATAGAACTGTCTGGTAAAAGTTGTGAAATTTTGAAATCTGAAAGGGGAGGGTCTAAGGAACATTAAAAAAAATTTGGGCCAAGTGCTGACAACACTCTAGCACCACCATTGGGTCAAATTTAGGCCTAATTTGGAAGTATGTTTATGGTCATAACCTTTGAACCGTGTGTCCAAAATTTTAAATCTAAATCCACCTACAAATTTTGTCCAATCATTGCCAAATTTGGCAGACGCCATCTTCATAGTAAGCTTCACAAAAGTTATCAAACTAATTTAGAATATTCCAAACAGTTTGTCCGTAATGGGCCAATGAATCTGACAGCGAAGCAGCCAAACAGAAAGTGAGACTGTATCTCAGCAACAACTTGGTCGGCCTCTTTAGGCCCATGACCTGAAGCTATGCAACAAATTTTGTGCCAACGCACAAAAATTTATATTTTAAATTTTAAATTTTCTAGTAATTTAAATTTCTTTGCTAATGTGTCTTGGCATCCATTCCCAAAGGTATTTTAAACATTAACCTGCAAGCCAAAATCTAGGTTTGCGTGAGCTAGCAGAATATTTTCCTTACGACTGATTGCTTAGTGAACTAGCTAGTCACGCAGGTTCGGGCATGATGAACTTGTGCTCAGCTCTTTTCATCATTTTTCATTACTTTTATTATTATTTATTTATTTATTTATTTATTTTATTTGTATAGCGCTTTTTACAATAGACATTGTCTCAAAGCAGCTTTACAGAAATATCAACATGGTATACAGATATTAAAGGTGCAAATTTATCCCAACTGAGCAAGCCACTGAGTGGCGACGGTGGCAAGGAAAAACTCCCTAAGATGTTTTAAGAGGAAGAAACCTTGAGAGGAACCCGACTCAGAAGGGAACCCATCCTCATCTGGGTAACAACAGATAGTGTGAAAAAGTTCATTATGGATTTATATGAAGTCTGTATGGCCTTAGGAGCAGCCGTAGTCCCAGCAGTCTGGAATTAGAGAAGATTTGAGCTCCATCCAAGAAGATTTGAGCTCCATCCAAATTTTACTTCATTACTTTTCACTCTTGAATACTTGAGTATGTTTAAACATTGACAATTTTTGACTTTCATTCTAGTAGATATTTGCCTCCATACTTCTACTTTTACTGTAATTTAATAAAATTTTGACACAATACTATTACTATTATTATTATTACGGAAGTACTTTCTCTGTATGGTTTCCATCCCTGATGCCATTTTTTGAATTATAAGGAAAATTAGGATTTGATAAAACAGTTTCAGTCATATTTTGGCCAAAAAGAATTATCACAAGATCTAAACTGTCCGGTGTATTAGAAAAAAATGCCCCGTTCTGGAACTGAAAGAGTTGACTCTTATCTGATACGGATAATGATGCTGAGAAAACCAGACGTGAACTGTTGAGAATCGTTGACTGTTGCACAGAATCAGGGAGAGGTTTTTTCAGTATCACTCATCAACAGATCATTTTTAGTGGCTGAATGTCAGAATCTGAATGACTCAGAGTTCTTTCCTACTTGAACATCTTAGCAAATGGTTAAACGGTAAAGAAAAAAAAGTGATGATGGTGAAGAGAAGGGAATATTAATTTATGTATTCATTCATTTATCGTCAGTAAGTGCTTTATCCTGGTCAGAGTTGCGGTGTATCCGGAGTCTCTCCCGGGAATACTGCATGTGAGGTGGGAATACACCCAGGATAATCACAAACCACCATGCACACACACATTCACACCTAGAGCCAATTTATCTCAGCCAGTTCTCCTACTGGAATGTTTTTAGGAGGAAACCGGAGAACCCACAGGAAACCTGACACCAGGAGAACGTGTGACAATAACTCAAGCCCAGGATCGAACCAGGAATCCTGGAGCTGTGAAGTGACAACCCTATCCAATATTTCTCCTTAAATGCAACACTAATATTAAATAGCGAATATTAATAAAATATTCTTATAAGATTTACATATTCCAGTTGACTTAATGCATCTTCCACTGTACAGTGCTGGTTATTATTCCATTTACCATCTTACCTACTAAAAGTATGTATTTCTACTAGGGATGCCAGAGAGGTCTCAGAAAAATCCTTAGATTCATTGGTTTTGTGGGTGGGGGGTTTGTTGGGGAGTTGGGGGGTGGTGTTATGGGCTATTCTCAATCTGGCAACCTTGATTTCTACATAACTACCTTTATTGTAAATTTATGTCTATATATATATATATATTAGTTAATAATTAGTTAATCTAAGTGAGAGGGAATTTAATTAAATTCAAGGATTTTACAAGGATTCTTTTTATATTAAAATGAACTATGAGAATATGTAGATGTTTGTCTCACACACAGAATAACAGAGACGTCCAGGGTGTGGGGAAAGGATATGTGTGTCACTGCTGGTCACTCAATACCCCCTCACCTCTCTCTCTCTCTCTCTCTCTCTCTCTCTCTCTCTCTCTCCATCTAACAGCTCCACACACACACACACACACACACACACACAATCCCCCCATTAGCGGCTACTATTCAGAGGTGTAGAGGATGTGGATGTGAGGAGGAAGGTGATTCCATATCAGCACAGAAATCAACGCTGCTAATCCTCCTATAGAGTTGCTACACACCCCAGCACCATTCTCCTCAATCTGGATCACATTTCAGCCCACAGCCCACGAGGACAATGGCTGAAGGAAACACACACACATACACACACACACATACACACACACATGCTCGAGCACACACACACACACACACACACACACACACATGCACACACACACAGAGAATATCCATTTTACTAAATAATTATTGGTACACTTTTATTTATACCATACTCAATATTTATACCACACTCACACATATTTATCCACTTAAATAAGGAATAACATATGATGCATTATACGAATATAATCCATGTGCCTGTGTATTATTTTCAACTTTCAGTAGTGTGTTATTCTGCTTATACCAGAGCAGTATCATGCATTTTATAAAGAATTATAGTTACATTTATTGTCATGGAACATTCGGTGAGAGGTGAGTTAGTTCCTGTTCTATATCCTCAATATATATATATATATATATATATATATATATATATATATCTCTGTAAAGCTGCTTTGGGACAATGTCTGTTGTTAAAAGTGCTATATAAGTAAAACTTAGTTGAATTGAATTGAATTCTTACTCACATTATACTGTAGCTGCAATAAACAGTTAATACTTCACCAGCAATACTTCTCTCTCGCTCTTAAAAAAAATGTGAAGCACCATGACTGTTCACTGAGACTGGAGACTCCTTCCATAAATGATGAATAAATGTCTTCTAACCAAAAAATAAACGTCACCACATCAACGATTAGATGTTTTTCTTTGTTAAACAACACATTATTTATGTTTTTAAAATCTGTTCATTTTTAGTCTTAAATGAGGTAATCTAAATAACGAAATTCTTTAGCCATCTTTAGCCAATTCAGCCATCTCTGATGCCTCCTTTTAGCTTTATTTTTCTTCATAATGTACATTTAATAATACGCATTTAATGAGAGGACGTATTGGACAGGATAAGAAGTTTTTTTGTACGAAAGTGTACGAAAGATTCACCTGTCGCTTGTTAACGATGAACCCGCATGACGGATAGACTGCATTTCTCTTTCATTCTACACCTAATGGCTTTACAGCCGAGGCCATGATGAAGCGCAAAGGGGAAAGAAATAAAAGAGGTGAAAGAATAGATAGATAGGGGGGAGGCGACGCTGCTCAAACAGGTGTCTCCTGTTCCATTCCCTTCCCTCTGTTCTCCTCTCTCCTCCTTTCGTTCTCTTTCTTGTGTCTCCTGCTCTCTCTTGCCCTTTAATGGGGCAGCAAGGCGGTGATTTGTTTTTCAGCTGCCCCAAGGCTATGGCTTTTGTGGCCCCCCATACAGACTTCAAGGCACCAAGCCATTGCTGAGAAACACCCCCCCCCCCTCCCCCTCTGGCTATGCAAATAGACCTCAGTCCATACATGTATACAGAGAGAGAAAGAGAGAGAGAGAGATCCCAGGGAACACAACAAGCATTCACATTAGGGAATAACCACATAACTCATTCATCACGCTATAACTACCGAGGACTAAAAATCAGTTCCACAGGCAACTTCAACTCTGCAGTGAATGAACTGAGAGATAAAGCCCGCAGGGCTACAGAAATCAAATTCTGGAAACAGCTAAAACTCAGTGACACCCAATTATATCTTTACAAAGCCCTGCAATACCAAGAGCTAATCAAAGCAAACCGCCCCCTCTCTTCACCAGCTTCACCAAGCCCTGAAGGATCACCAGCACCTACTAACCCCCACCACACTGACACTCCAGACCAGAACAACAATGTCAAACACATGAAATTAGACCAAATTACAACACAAATTAAACAAAACTATTGGGAAACCCAAACACAACAACAGAGTAAAATGCAACACTATTTAGACCTAAAGAGACACCATGGCACAGTGACAGATAAAACTCTGAGAAACAGCTTGACCAGGTACAGACTCAGTGGACGCGCCCTAGCAATAGAAACAGGCAGACACAGGAAAACATGGCTCCCACAGGAAGTAAGGTTGTGCCTACACTGCAACTAAAACACAACTGAGACGGAGCTGCACTTCCTAACAGAACACACAAAATACACAGAGAAGAATTCTTCCCAAAAACTAAACACACACCAAACATTTGACAACCGATCCAACAGTGAAAAACTCCCTGTCCCACCAGGAGAAGATAAAGACTGCTGTAATAATAGCAGCACAGTATGTCTCAGCCTGCCACAATATTAGGGACAGTGAGTGATCTGCCTCGCCCTTGTGTTTCATGTAATTGTTGTGATCGCTCTTCTTTATTATTATTGTTTTCTATTTTTTTCTTACCTTTATTAGTAAATTCACTTTTATCCTGTAATTTTACGTTATCCTTCTTTTTTCAATTATTCTGTATATAGTACATTCATTTTGTCCTTAATTTGTACAATTATGTTCATTGTTTGCACTATTTTTTTGCACTTTTTTAAAAATTGATCTATTAGTATTTTATTCAGTTTTATTCAGTTTTTTTTACCCTTCCCTTGCACTTTGGCAATACAAATGTACAATTGTTGCAAATCATGCCAATAAAGCACATAAAACTGAAACTGAGACAGAGAGAGATGATGATTTAAAGATTCAGGGTTTTATGGTTGAATTGTGAAGCAATAAATCAAATGATAGGTGGAAACACACACACATACTCTCTCTCTCTCTGTCGCTCTCTCTCTGTCTCTCTCTCTCTCGCTCTCTCTCCCTCTCTCTCTCTCGCTCTCTCTCAATCTCTCTCTCCCTCTCACACACACACACACACAATTGAGTCGTTTTGCTGCTTTCCTTATCTGGCCCCATCATGCCTATTGTATTCTTATCAATGTCCCTCTGCCCTGTCCTAAGGGCCATGTGTGTGTGTGTGTGTGTGTGTGTGTGTGTGTGTGTCCTTGCACCTATCTTCTATTTGTTTTATCCCCTGTGCATTGCCTCTATGCTAATGTCAGATTCAAGCACAAAGTCTTCATGTCTCTCTCTTTATGTCTGTGTGTGTGTGTGTGTGTGTGTGTGTGAGTGTGTGTGTGTGTTTTGTGTGTGTGTGTGTGTGAGCATTCATGTGTGCCTATGTGTGTGAACCCCAAAGACCCTGAAATGCCCAAAAGCTAGCGGTTGGCCGCTTTTTCAAAGGAGCAGTCTGTGCAATTTTCCAATTTTCCAATTTTCCTGGCCTCTCAGGGGATTTTTAGGAATGAAAAGCCTGGAACGAATTATATCGTAATTACAGCTGCGGAGACAAACATAAACACACACACACGCACACACAATGCTTAGACTGAATGATTACTCAGCAAAACATATTTAAAAAATGAAAATTGCAAGAAGCAAAGCAATCATTATGGATCCTAATTCCTGATCACGTTTTACGTGCGAAAAATGTGCAAATCAGTGTTTCTGAATGAAATATCGTAGCTCAGTATAGTGAGGGGGTTTATGTTCAGGGGGTGGGCCCAAAAGAAAAAGCTACACATGTAACTCTGTCAAACTCTGCACTTCTCTAATAATTCATGTGAAACATCAGCTGAGAAGCTTACATACGTGACAAGTTTACACGCTTTCATACAACATTTTCGGTTTTCGGTTGCGAATTGTACAAAGTTACAGAAAAAAAGTTGTGAATATTATAAAGCTTTCT